>NC_056730.1:22277975-22577975 GCF_019279795.1 Protopterus annectens | reverse complement strand
CTTTAGAGCTCTACACCAAGATAATTTTGGGCAGAGGAACAACACTACTAACACTACTAACATTACGCCCACTGAACTTGACTTTATCCACCTGCTCAACACCTGTGACATACGGGCAATGAAACCCGACAAGGGTGGGGGGCTGGTGTTGATGAACCACATTGATTATGTTGATGCCATGAAAAAACATCTCAACTCTGATGTTTATAGGAAGGTTTCAATTAATGAACTAAATGTTGCTTATAGAAAGGTCAGAACCACATTAGAAGACCTATTCCTTGAGTCCCTTATTGATATTGATTTGCATCAATACCTATCCATCTTAGCCCCAAGAATTCCAGCATTTTTTGGAATTCCGAAATTGCACAAGTCAATTTTAAATCCACCTTTTAGACCCATTGTAGACGGACGTGGGTCTATAACCTATGCTTGTGCAAAACACGTAGACAGTATATTGAAACCCTTGATTGAAAAGGAAGTGCAGATTTGTAAAGATTAGTGGGCTTTTCTGTGTAGTATAGATAAACTAGACTACCAAGCTGACTCATGTTTTGTGGCTATAGATGTGAAAAATCTTTATACTGTTATTCCTCAAAGCTTGGGTCTGGAATGGACTAGGGACTTTTTGTTTGCAAGGAGGTTCCAGACAATACTATTTACATAGTGGAAACTCTATTAGAACTAATTCTTTCTTACAACTTTGTAGCTTTTGAAGGCGATATCTTTTTACAAACATCAGGAGTAGCTATGGGCTCCCCTTGTGGAGGGAGCTTTGTTAACACCGTCATGGCACAATGGGAGAATAATTTGCTTTTCCCACACCCATTATTTAGAGAACATGTCTCCTGGTACACTAGGTACCAGGATGACATGTTTCTTATGTGGAAAGGCCCTAAGGAAGGAGTTCCTTTGTCTATTTCTGAGATCGTAAAATTGACTAATTTTTTGGATTTTACCTACCATGTGGATGAGAATAGCATTAGCTACTTGGACATTTTATTATATAAAGATGGCCCTAATCTTAAATACAAGAGTAACATTTACAGAAAACCCACATATTCCAATGCTCTCTTGCATTATGACAATTGTCATCCCTTTCACCAAAAGAAAGCTGTTGTGAAAGGGCAAATGGTAAGAGCAGCTAGAATGGTCAGAGATTTCTGTGACTTTTTAGCCGAATGTCAGAATTTAGAAAAAATGTTTATTAACAGAGGGTATCCAACTAACTTAATTGTCAACATTAAGGAGGAAGTAGTGGTTAAAAGACACGAGGGCTACTTTAAACCGTTACTGGGAGCTCCTTTGTCTGATGAAACATCAGTAAACAACAAACAGGTTTTTGAAGCTGCCCCGATTAATAACAAAGTTTTTCAAACCAACTTTTTATGTACCTTTTCAGTTGATCATGTTTACATTAGGCAACTATTAAACAAAAATTGGAGGGTGGTTACTGAGGACCCTGTCTTAAGTAGGAAACTGGGTCAGCAACCCATGATTACATATGGAAGGAATCTAAATCTTAAAGCCCTATTAGAAAAAAGGAAGAAACCACAACGGTCAGGTTCTAATGGTATGTTTAAGTGTGGGGCTTGTGCTCAATGTAAAAACATTCGAGTAACTAAAGATGTCGTGATCAACGACAAATTATATTCTATTAGGGGCAGATTCAATTGTGAATCTAAAGGGGTGATTTATGCCGCTGTATGTAATCAGTGCACCGTCTTTTATATCGGCAAAACTGAGAGAAAATTGAAACAGCGTATTTACGAGCATGTTTATGCCATTAGTAAAAGTGACACAAACAACGCTTTGGCTAAACATATTCTCGAGTACCCAGACCATTATTTTAATTTTGTAGTTTTGCACAGTAGATGCTCTGACTTGAGAGGTGGCCCTTGGCAACTCCTTTTGGAAATGGATGAGCTTGAGTGGCAGATTAGGACAACTGCCTATATACCCCCTGGTCTGAATGAACAAATATCTATTAAGTGCGTTCTCAAACTTTTATCTCTGAGACGCTGAAATGTTTAGACACTACATTAATGTTTAGACATTACACTGATGTTTTTTATTAACATGTACACATATCACTGTTTAAAATGTACCCCTGAAAGTTTAACTTTATTTACACTTATACATATTTACCACCTATTTTTATATTTATTATTTTTTTACATTTCTTTACAGTATTTTTTACATATGTTGTTTATTTTTTACATATGTTTTTTACTCCTTCATACAATTTTTTATTTATTTTTTTGTATTTGGATTAGTAAAAGGTTCAACAATATATGTGTTGTAAGCTCTGAAAAGATTTGTTTACATGTGGATTACACCTTTAACACTAACGTTGTTCAGCAGCTGATTTTGAATAATTGGATGCATTGTTGATTGTTAAACCTTAATTGTTAACTATTAAGTGTTATACTGAATTGTATTTAAAGTGTCTTAATTGATGTATGTTTTATCTGAAGAAGGTGAAACATTGGTTTTACCGAAAGCGCTAAGAGTAAATTGTTTTTCTACAACTACTGTTTCCGCTTGGTTTCTATTGGTTTCTTTCACGCTGTTCAAGTTCTAAGTTTGTTTTAGTCATTTGTCAGTATCCCTCCTCCTAACATCCCTCACTCCTCCAAAAATATTGTTACCTCATTCAACACATACTTCACACAAACCATACTATCACTAGCTAGACAACACAACCCTCCCTCCCCTCCAACCCACACCTTCAATTAGTAATCTCCCGATTGTCTTCTCTTTTTCGCCTGTTCCTACCTCCAACATAAAAAACTCTTAACTAAACTTAAGCCCACCAAATTAACAGCAGACAACCTCCCAAGTGAATGCCTACAAATTGCAGCTGATGCTCTAGCCTACTCAGTATCCATCTTGATTAACTGATCTCTGTCAGAAAGTTACGTTCCCACACTATGGAAAGTATCACATATAATTTCCCTCCACAAAGGCAGCTCCTCCACAGGACTAACCAATTGCCACCCCATAGCTATTCTCGCTCCACTCTCCAAAATACTAGAGAGATGCATTCACTCTCAGGTCTCAGACTACCTCCTTACTAACAACCTCCTTTCCAGTACTCAACATGGTTTCTGACCAAACCATAGCACCACCACTGCCTTACTCTACTTTAATAACACTATTCTTCAGCATAAAAACAATGGCTATCTTTCCTCTGCTACTTTCCTAGACCTATCTAAAGCATTCGACATTGTCCCACACACACACAACTCATCTCTGTCCTAAATAACCTATCCTTCTCTTAATCAGTCACCAACTGGTTTCAGAGTTACCTGTCTGACCGCCAACAATCCATTGTATGGCAGAATGACATATCTCCCCAACTACCTGTTTCTATAGGGGTTCCCCAAGGATCCATCCTTGGACCCCTACTCTTCTCTATTTTCACCAATAATATAGCCTCTGCCACCAAACATGGCACACTCATACAATACACAGATGACTCAACCATCATCTGCTCAGCCCAGTCCCTAAACCCAAACTGCAAAAAGTCACACAGGAATCCTTTTCCTCTGTTGAAACTTGGTTATCTGATGTCCAATTAATACTCAACCCAAACAAAACTAAACTACTCCTCTTTCAACCCAGCAAACATACTCAAAACAACTCTCACTTTAACATCACAGCAAAAGACAACACCACTATACACCCAACAGAATATGCCAAATTGCTAGGAGTGGAAATAGACAATAAACTAAAATTTGACATTCACATATCCATGACCATAAAAAAGTCCACAAAAAAAAATAGGAGCATTATACAGAAATAAGCAACTTCTCACCAAAGCAACAAAGATTTCAATAGCAAATTCCCACCTTATCTCCACCCTACTTTATGCCTCTCTAATATGCTACAACAAAATCACCAAATTCGCCACAGGAGCATCCTACCATAGTCACCACTGTCTCTCACTTGCTGAACTGGGCTGGCTTGAACTCCCTTACTTCTTTCAATGGTATCAACTTGCACTCGCCCACAAACTAGTAAACCATCTACTAAAAGTCCCATCCCTCCAGAATGTACTCCAACCCTATCGCACCACCAGACCACTAAGATCCAGCAACAAAAATCACTTACAGGTCACTAAAGCCAGTAACTCTGCTGGAGAAGCACTATTATCTTGCGCCATAGCCAAATTATGGAACTCCCTCCCACCCACAATTACCTCCGTACCATCATACACCCACTTCAAAACTTGACTAAAAGCACACCTAAAAAGATGCTGGCTATGCCCTTGCAACTCCCCCTCTAATATCACCCAGCCCATCCACCCACTACATTTCTTTCCACCCCTCTAACTACCTTGATTATAGCAAGCTCGGATGCTCATAAGCCTAACTACTTATACAGCAGGAACCTCTTATTGTAACAATTGTTAATGTCTGTTATGTACTTCGCAGATGATAAAGATTCTACTTGTCTACTGATGTACTATGTTCTTGATCTGTAACTATGTTTGTAATTTTTAATTGCTATGTTTATCAAATTGTTAATTGCTATGTACATCCAATGTATGGGCCTCCACTGAAAATGGACATACGTCCAGTCGGACACTCCCGGTTAACAAATGTAAATAAAGAAATACATACACACACTAATATATATTTATATATATATATATATATATATATATATATATATATATATATATATATATACATATGCACACACACACACACACACTCACACACACACACACACACACACACACACACACACACACACACACACACACACACACACACACACACACACACACACACACATATACATTAGGGCTAGGGACATACCTGTCTGGGACACATAATCAGAGAATTCCGTCATATCTCTCTTCATATCTTCATATAGTCAAAAGAGATACATATCAAGTCATTCGTGCCAACATGAACTATGACAAAGTCATAACGGTACTTGTTCATAGGTTCATAGGTTCATACTAGGCTATCTGCCCTAGGGCATTTATAAGCCTAACCAGAGTGTGTTTGGCTTTCGCCACCCATTTTAAATTAATTTTGCTATGCCCTTTTTCGAGGTTAGTATACTGTGCCTCTGTCTAACAGTGACACAGAAGTGATACCCGGGGTAAACCTACGATCTCCCAACCACTCATCAAGATTCCTCTTGAAGAGAGTCAATGAGGGACTCTGCCTAACCTGGACTGGGATTTTATTCCAGAGTGAAAGGAACTTCTGGGTTATGAATCTGTCCCTCCAGCATGTCCTATTTATTTCAGTGCTGAGGTTCAAGTCTCTCGAGCACATGGCTCGATGGGATTTGGATTTTCTGAGGTGCAGCATGTCCATTAATTCCGGGTTGGACATGGCTTTATACGTCAGGCACAGATCACCTCTGAGCAGGTGGTATGCCACTGAGTAGAGCTGGAGTTTCTTTAACCGGGCAGCATATGGCATCTGTTTGAGCCCTTTGATCCTCTTGGTGAGGTACTTTTGGGGTCTTTCCAGTGGCTGCAGGTGTCTGGTAAGGTACATCCCAAAAGGGGCATTGTACTCAATTATGGGCCTGATGAGGGATGAGTAAAGAGGCACGATGACCTCCCCTGATCTACATGTGAATCCCTTCATGATTAGGTGGGCTATATAAAATGTTTTTCTAACCACTTTGGCCACGTGGTTGTCAAATGAGAGATTGCTATCAACTTGGGTCCCCAGGTCCATAATTACTTCTGTACTTAATGGATTACCACCTATGTGGTAATTTGTGGGCACTTTGTTTTTACCAAAGGGGATGACTATACACTTTTTGGCATTTAGCTTGAGGCCATGGCTCTGGCACCAGTTGTCTGTTTCTATGAGGCCCTTTTGGAGGATGCTTGTGTTGGCTGGAGAGTCGATTATGGTGCCCAGTTTGCAGTCATCTGTGAACTTGGTCAGCCACAGTCCTTCCGTGTTGGCCTGTACCTCTGAGAAATATATACCAAACAAGAGAGGTCCCAGGACTGAGCCTTGTGGGACGCCACTTGTAACTGGTTTGGAGTCTGACATGGCTCCAGCAATTCTAACCATGTGGGTTCTGTCATTGAGCCAGTTTGCAACCCATCTAGTGACATAGGGGTTTATATTTAAGCTGGTGAGCTTATCTATAATGCCCGAGTGGGGTATTGTATCGAAGGCTTTTGCGAGGTCCAGGTAGGCTGTGTGGACCACCTTCCCTCGTCAATGGCCTTGGTGACTGTTTCAAAGAAATCAACCAGGTTTAAGAGGCAGGATCTGCCCTTAACAAAGCCGAACTGGGTAGGATCCCGTGTCTGTAGGTCCCCAATATCTTTATTTATGAGGTCCATGATGATCCTTTCCATAGCTTTGCAGACCAAGCTAGTCAGGCTTATGGGGTGATAGTTTCCAGGATCCGTTGAGGCACCACCTTTATGGAGAGGGACCACTGTTGCTGTACGCCACTCTTTGAGTACATATCCTGTAGTAAGGCTGAGATTGAACAGTAGTTTTATGTTTGGGTTTAGCTCTTCTTGGAGTTCATGTAGGAAGCAGCCCGGGACACCGTCTGGTCCCATTGATACTGTGTTTTTTGCTTTGGAGAGGTCGGCTCTTACCTGAGCATCTGAGATGTCAGGGGGGCAGCACTCTGCTTGGATAGATATTTGCCCTTTTGGTGGGGGGGGGGGAGTTTGCACTGAACCTGTCAGCTAGCATGTTGGCAATGTCTGTGGGTTCGGTGTATTTTTTGTCATTTTGGACTAATTCTGAGCATATCTGGGAATTCCCACCCAGGTTACTAACATAACTAAAGAAAGCCTTGTGATTATCCTTAGTGCCCTGTGCAATTTTTCTCTCGAAGCTGGCCTTAGATGATTTTATGAGTGCCCGTAGTTTTTTGCTAATACTGATCAGAGATGCCTTCCCTTTTTGGGATTTTGCTCTATCATGTAGTAGCTTCCTCCTTCTATTGTATAGTTTGTTTATGTCTGGGGTCCACCAGACAGGACATCTGCCTTTGGAGGATTAGGTCTGGGTTTTATTTGGGATTGTATGATCTATGCATTCCTGAAGGTGTTCATAGAATGCATTTATAAAGGATTCTGCGGTCTGGGCCGTATTTTGCACAGGCCCGGGGGCTTTGAAGGATTCCACCTCAGTTTTGAGGAGTGTGAAATTTGCTTTAGAGAAGTTTTTCACTGTGGTTTTCTGGGCATGGGGTGGGGTCAGGATGTGAATATCCAGTGAGATTAGTTTATGGTCTGATCTTACCAGTGAGGGATACACTTCTGGTCTGGAGCATAAAGTCCCTGTGTTGGTGATGATCGGGTCCAGTATGTTTTCCCCTCTTGTGGGAGTGGTAACAAGTTGTTCCATAGCATTTGAGTTTATAAATTCTAGGAACCTTTGGGCTATGGTGTTGGAGCTAGGGTAATGCCCCCAGTCTATGTTTGGGTAGTTGAAGTCGCCCAATATAATGGTGTTTGGAGAGACCTTCATATTTTCCAGTGTTCTCAGGAAGGCCGAGTGGGGTTCCTGGGTTTGGGAGGGTGGTCTGTAGCAGGCTATAAACTGGAAGGCAGTTTTACCCACTGTTAGTTGCACACGGATAGTCTCTGATGCTTCGTGCTGTGCCACCAACCTGGAGGTGTGGGTATCTTTGCCGAATATTGATACTCCCCCTCCTTTTGTGGTTCGGTCCAAGTTTTGGGGCCGAAAAGCATGGTATGAGGTATAACCTGGTAGTGCTGGGGTGCTCTCGGGAGCCTTGAACCAGGTTTCTGTTACTGCACAGATATCGGTGTTCTCCATGCTAAGGAGAGTTTTGAGTGTGTGCATCTTGAGGTTTAGACTTCTGGCGTTGAGTAGCATTACTCTTAGTTTCTTATCCCTTGTGATACCTATGGTGGTGGGTTTGTCTTTTGAGCCTTGCCTAAAAAAGGCACTATGGGGATAGCAAGAGCCTTTGCCAATATCCAAAATCCCAGGGGTGACAGGTGCAAGCCGTCCCTAGCGAAGCATCGTGGCTTGTCGAGCATGTCATCCCAGGCTGACAGGCATTGGATCCCCTTTGAATGACACCAATACTTAAGCCAATTGTTGAAATTGATCATCTTGTTTTCATATTGTGGCATCATTCTTGGTGAGGGTAAGATGCTACTCAAGGTCAGGGTCATACCAGCCTGGGCTACATACTCAGAGAGCTTCTCTATGTCTCTTTTCATGTAGTCCAGGGAGGTACGTCTCAGGTCATTCACACAAGCATGGACAATGACTGAGACATATTTGTACTTGCCTTGGAGTGACCTGAGTGCTTGTGTTATGTGGCAGATCCTAGCGCCTGACAGGCAGCTCACCATGACCTTCTCCTTGTTCAGCCTGGTGAGCAGGACGTCAGTGTGCCTGATGACAGAGTCACCTATTACAAGTGTATCAGGTGTGTTGTTTAGCCTTAAGGGCTGTGACTGTTCGGCACATTGGCTTTGTGAGCTATGTGTTGCACGTGTTTTGTTTTGGGGTAGCGGTTGCTTGGGTGTCTGCTTTGGAGGTCTCCGCTGCTTAGGCAGATTTTTATTTAGAGCCTCCAAGTATGTTTTTGTGTGCTTATGGGTTTGGTTTGCTGTCGTGGTAGGTCTATGTGAGACTGGAATTGTAGTGAGTGTGGTTTCCTTCTCCTCCTGACTTGTTACACCAGTACTGAGTTGAGAGAGCTTAGCCTCCAGTTTGGCTATATGGTTGCATCTCTCACATGTGTTGGAATTTGTTGGGAGGAGGAGAGGGTTGTCTGTGTACATGAGGCAGTTGTAACATTGCCTCAAGATTCCCAGATTCACCAGCTGGACCGGAGAGGAGATTGACAACTGACCTTTGGACATGCTAGAATAGTATTGGGAATTCCTTTATAATTGAAAAAAAGGGCCAATGGGGAACAATGTACTTAACGGGAGTTTGTGAGGGTGTAGTGCTTTTAATTTTTTAGTGCTGACTTATATAATTGCTTTAGTGAGCAAGTGCCAGGTAACTTAAATGCATTGTGTTACAGGTAACTTAAATGCAAAAACGACAAACAGTAACTTTCTTTCAAGTGAAACAAGGAAATAAGTACAGTAAGCAATACAGATATCACTAGGGATCCACAGAAGCGCTGAAAAGCCGCATTTTAGGTGGAATTAGCTTTTCAAGGAAATAACAAGCAAACAAACAACAAGCATACAAACAAAGCTAGATTCAGCAGGCCTGGATCTAGTCTATGCTACAGCTAACAAGGTGTACCAATTACAGTAAGAAGCAGTTCAAATATGCAGGCACTATAAGCCTTTAACCAGAAATTCCCAGCTCAGAAGGGCAGAGTCCAGCCTCTCCTCCCACAAGAGTGCAGACCACAAACCCTCTTAATGTAAAATAACTGGCCTGAAGCCCAAGTGCTTAAACCAGAACTAATACACTTTTAGAATAACAGACACTGAGCCCTCAATCAGCAGTTCACAACTTAGAAGGATGTAAGCTACCTGTCCTGCCACCACAGTGCAGGCCACAAACCTTCCTGGTGTAAAACAACTGGTCTGAAGCCCAAGTGCTTAATCCAAAAGACTTAGAATGATAGCTACACTTTAATAAAGTTACTACCAAGCAGTAATAAATACAATTGAATACTTTAAAGAATGCCTGGATTAGTGCTCAAGTTATACAAACAAAGCTAGATTCAGCAGGCCTGGATCTAGTCTATGCTACAGCAAACAAGGTGTACCAATTTCAGTAAGAAGCAGTTCAAATATGCAGGCACTATAAGCCTTTAACCAGAAATTCCCAGCTCAGAAGGGCAGAGTCCAGCCTCTCCTCCCACAAGAGTGCAGACCAGGAACCCTCTGGGGCATTTTAAAAAGAGGGGACTTTCCCCTTTTTTTTGGGGTTGGCCCCTTTTTGGGGTTTTGGGGGCCTTAAATTTTAACCTGCCCATTTTTCCCGAGAAGGGGGGCCTTTTGGCCCCCCTTTATGATGGGGGAATTTTGCTCTAATTAAATGTAAGTAGTTTTTTCCTGCCTTCAGTTTTTTTTTTTTTTTTTTTTTTTTTTTTTTTTATTTGTTTGCTAATACTGATCAGAGATGCCTTCCCTTTTTGGGATTTTGCTCTATCATGTAGTAGCTTCCTCCTTCTATTGTATAGTTTGTTTATGGCTGGGGTCCACCAGACAGGACATCTGCCTTTGGAGGATTAGGTCTGGGTTTTATTTGGGATTGTATGATCCATGCATTCCTGAAGGTGTTCATAGAATGCATTTATAAAGGATTCTGGTCTGGGGTCAGATTTTGCACAGGCCCGGGGGCTTTGAAGGATTCCACCTCAGTTTTGAGGAGTGTGAAATTTGCTTTAGAGAAGTTTTTCACTGTGGTTTTCTGGGCATGGGGTGGGGTCAGGATGTGAATATCCAGTGAGATTAGTTTATGGTCTGATCTTACCAGTGAGGGATACACTTCTGGTCTGGAGCATAAAGTCCCTATGTTGGTGATGATCGGGTCCAGTATGTTTTCCCCTCTTGTGGGAGTGGTAACAAGTTGTTCCATAGCATTTGAGTTTATAAATTCTAGGAACCTTTGGGCTATGGTGTTGGAGCTAGAGTAATGCCCCCAGTCTATGTTTGGGTAGTTGAAGTCGCCCAATATAATGGTGTTTGGAGAGACCTTCATATTTTCCAGTGTTCTCAGGAAGGCCGAGTGGGGTTCCTGGGTTTGGGAGGGTGGTCTGTAGCAGGCTATAAACTGGAAGGCAGTTTTACCCACTGTTAGTTGCACATGGATAGTCTCTGATGCTTCGTATGTGCCACCAACCTGGAGGTGTGGGTATCTTTGCTTAATATTGATACTCCCTCCTTTTGTGGTTCGTCCAAGTTTTGGGGCAAAAGCATGGTATGAGGTATAACCTGGTAGTGCTGGGGTGCTCTCAGGAGCCTTGAACCAGGTTTCTGTTACTGCACAGATATCGGTGTTCTCCATGCTAAGGAGAGTTTTGAGTGTGTGCATCTTGAGGTTTAGACTTCTGGCGTTGAGTAGCATTACTCTTAGTTTCTTATCCCTTGTGATACCTATGGAGGTGGGTTTGTCTTTTGAGCCTTGCCTAAAAAAGGCACTATGGGGGTAGCAAGAGCCTTTGCCAATATCCAAAATCCCAGGGGTGACAGGTGCAAGCCGTCCCTAGCGAAGCATCGTGGCTTGTCGAGCATGTCATCCCAGGCTGACAGGCATTGGATCCCTTTGAATGACACCAATACTTAAGCCAATTGTTGAAATTGATCATCTTGTCTTCATATTGTGGCATCATTCTTGGTGAGGGTAAGATGCTACTCAAGGTCAGGGTCATACCGGCCTGGGCTACATACTCAGAGAGCTTCTCTATGTCTCTTTTCATGTAGTCCAGGGAGGTACGTCTCAGGTCATTCACACAAGCATGGACAATGACTGAGACATATTTGTACTTGCCTTGGAGTGACCTGAGTGCTTGTGTTATGTGGCAGATCCTAGCGCCCGACAGGCAGCTCACCATGACCTTCTCCTTGTTCAGCCTGGTGAGCAGGACGTCAGTGTGCCTGATGACAGAGTCACCTATAACAAGTGTATCAGGTGTGTTGTTTAGCCTTAAGGGCTGTGACTGTTCGGCACACTGGCTTTGTGAGCTATGTGTTGCACGTGTTTTGTTTTGGGGTAGCGGTTGCTTGGGTGTCTGCTTTGGAGGTCTCTGCTGCTTAGGCAGATTTTTATTTAGAGCCTCCAAGTATGTTTTTGTGTGCTTATGTGTTTGGTTTGCTGTCGTGGTAGGTCTATGTGAGACTGGAATTGTAGTGAGTGTGGTTTCCTTCTCCTCCTGACTTGTTACACCAGTACTGAGTTGAGAGAGCTTAGCCTCCAGTTTGGCTATATGGTTGCATCTCTCACATGTGTTGGAATTTGTTGGGAGGAGGAGAGGGTTGTCTGTGTACATGAGGCAGTTGTAACATTGCCTCAAGATTCCCAGATTCACCAGCTGGACCGGAGAGGAGATTGCCAACTGACCTTTGGACATGCTAGAATAGTATTGGGAATTCCTTTATAATTGAAAAAAAGGGCCAATGGGGAACAATGTACTCAACGGGAGTTTGTGAGGGTGTAGTGCTTTTAATTTTTTAGTGCTGACTTATATAATTGCTTTAGTGAGCAAGTGCCAGGTAACTTAAATGCATTGTGTTACAGGTAACTTAAATGCAAAAACGACAAACAGTAACTTTCTTTCAAGTGAAACAAGGAAATAAGTACAGTAAGCAATACAGATATCACTAGGGATCCACAGAAGCGCTGAAAAGCCGCATTTTAGGTGGAATTAGCTTTTCAAGGAAATAACAAGCAAACAAACAACAAGCATACAAACAAAGCTAGATTCAGCAGGCCTGGATCTAGTCTATGCTACAGCTAACAAGGTGTACCAATTACAGTAAGAAGCAGTTCAAATATGCAGGCACTATAAGCCTTTAACCAGAAATTCCCAGCTCAGAAGGGCAGAGTCCAGCCTCTCCTCCCACAAGAGTGCAGACCACAAACCCTCTTAATGTAAAATAACTGGCCTGAAGCCCAAGTGCTTAAACCAGAACTAATACACTTTTAGAATAACAGACACTGAGCCCTCAATCAGCAGTTCCCAACTTAGAAGGATGTAAGCTACCTGTCCTGCCACCACAGTGCAGGCCACAAACCTTCCTGATGTAAAACAACTGGTCTGAAGCCCAAGTGCTTAATCCAAAAGACTTAGAATGATAGCTACACTTTAATAAAGTTACTACCAAGCAGTAATAAATACAATGGAATACTTTAAAGAATGCCTGGATTAGTGCTCAAGTTATACAAACAAAGCTAGATTCAGCAGGCCTGGATCTAGTCTATGCTACAGCAAACAAGGTGTACCAATTTCAGTAAGAAGCAGTTCAAATATGCAGGCACTATAAGCCTTTAACCAGAAATTCCCAGCTCAGAAGGGCAGAGTCCAGCCTCTCCTCCCACAAGAGTGCAGACCAGGAACCCTCTTAATGTAAAATAACTGGCCTGAAGCCCAAGTGCTTAAACCAGAATTAATACACTTTTAGAATAACAGACACTGAGCCCTCAATCAGCAGTTCCCAACTTAGAAGGATGTAAGCTACCTGTTCTGCCACTACAGTGCAGACCACAAACCTTCCTAATGTAAAACAACTGGTCTGAAGCCCAAGTGCTTAAACTAAAAGGCTTAGAATGAGTTACACCAAGCAGTAATAAATACAATTGAGTACTTTTAAGATGACGCAAAAGCAAAATAAAGTAGGAAGAAACACAAATACAGTAAAAGCAGATAAAAATTTTTTTGTTTTGTTTTTAGTGGAAAGAGAGAAAGGAGTAGCAGAAACTAAGCTGATTGGTCTTCTCAAATGTTCTCCCTGTACTGGGTAGAATTGGGTAATGACACTAGACTGGGAAGAGGGTCCCGGATCAAATTTACACTAGGGGCGGGCAACTGCAAAGCCACCAACTGCAGAAATGTATCTCACAGCTGAAAAGCAGCAGTGAGCCTTTAAATGAAAGTTTTAAACAGCTACAGGAGCCTCTAGAAAAAAGAGTTTAACTGCAACAAGTTATCAGAAACAAACAACCCAACAGATGCTTAATAAAAGTGGACAATTTCCAGTTAATACCTCACACACAGTGAAACTAGCTAGAAAAATACACAGTACACAAAGTGCTATAAATAACAAAGAAATAAAGAACAAAATAAACAAAAAACAGGATACTTAATGTTATATATTATAGCTCCGAGTTTCCTCAGTGTCCTTCCTTCGATCAGTTCAGTGTGAAATGCGAGTTGTTAAGTGATTTGAGAGCATAAATGATTTGTCAGATCCTAGCACCAGATAGGCAGCTGACTGTGACTTCTCCTTGTCCAGTCTGGTGAGGGAGACATCTATGTGTCTCACTATGGAGCCACCTATGACCAAGACATTTGATGTGTTTTGTCTTAGGGGCTTATTTGTTGAGACACAAATGTGTGTGTTGATATGTGTCGTGGTTTCTTTATGCTTAGTGGTGAGTGTGTGTGGTGTGCATTTTGGAGGTCTCTCTTCTTTTGGCAATCTTTTAGTGGGTACTCCACGTATGTGGGTTTATGTGTCATGACCTTAATTTGTGTGAAAGGGGAGGTTTGCGTGAGAGGTGAAGCATGTGTGCTGTCAACATGTTTGATGTCTAGTTTGTTTTTATGTGAGAGAATTGACTCCATTTCCACAGTGTACCTGCATCTCTCACATAGGGTGTTAGTTTGCTCTTTGACTTCGACTCAGCTGCCAGTGGATGACTCTACTGTGACCACATTGGGTTTCTCTGACCACTTACTTTCTTTCAGTCCCTCTAGTGCTGTTCCTCACAAACAGGGTTGCCAGATTTCCGATGGGTCAGGTAAGGACAAAAAAAAGGTCTTTCATACTAAGTGTAGACCAAAAAAAAAAGGTCTTTAATATGGAGCATCGCAGTTCCGCATTAAACACAAATATCTCTGTGTTTAGAGATTTTTGATTGGCCCATATGCCAGTATATGGTCCAATAAAAAAAAAACAAAGTGGAGGCTGTTTCGCTGGGATTTTAACTGGCAGTGCAGGACTCGGGATTGGGCTGCTGATCTCGGGACAGTCCCGCTCAAATAGGGACGTCTGACAATCCTGCTCAGGAAGCTACTAAGGACCTAAAGTCAGGCATGTCATCTGTATTTTTTTTGCCTGTCCTTTCTGGGCAAGGGAGACCAACTGTTAATGGCATTAGGGAGGGAGTGGACATTGTTTCTTTATGAAGCCACTCTTAGGATCTTGATTCCTTGGGTAAGGAGTGTTCTTGAGGGTGCTGTTTTTCTGGGTGGTCATCTGGAAAAAGAAAACATAAAGTTAGACATTTTTCTTTACATGTGTCCTTATTACCTAGGGCAGATAAAGAGGATTGGCTGGATTTAGGGTGATTTAAATAAAGCCTTTCAGTCTTTGCATTCTGAGTTTTCCCTTCATTTAGAAAGAAAACAATTTTTTTCTCTCTCTCAGATTCTGATTCTGACTCTAATGGACAAGAATTAGACTTGGGTTGTGTTGCTCAAGTTCCTACTACACTGAATGGGGAATCTGACATTGAGGTTCCTTCAGATTCAACTGAAGAGTTGTCTTTTTCTGATTCTATTGCCAGAGGGAGGGAGTTATTTCAGTGGAAACAAAAAAAAAAAAGAATTCGAGAGTCCCAGCTAAGATAATGTGCTTTGTCACAGGTGGCTTTGCCTCAACTTTCAGCTATTCCTGCTTTCCTTGTAGCCAGCAATTTGATAGACAGTAAGCCACTTGCCCCCAGAAAGTCTGGTAAATTATATAAGGATCACCCCCTATCAAAAATTGCAATGATTTCTGTGACAACGCCATATTTTGTCAAACTGCAACTGGGTCAGTGAAGAGAAAATACTTGACTGCCTTCTCAGAATTTAGGAGAGGATGTCAAAGGTGAGCTACTGAATGCTGTTCTGAATAAAGAGGTAACATTTGGCCCTTCCTCCTTTGCAGATCTGGTGAAAGGGGAAACTTAATTCAGGGGGTTAGCTAAAGTTTTCAGCACTCCATACTAAAGGTTAATAGATACTTTTCTTTCAGTTCAGGTTCCTTTTATAGGAAACAGAATAAAACAATCCCAGCAAGGCACAGGCAAATACAATTTCTGAAAGCAGGGTCAGGGAAGTTCAAAAAAGAAGGGAGTGTCCTCCCAAAACCAAGGACAATCTAAGATAGCAGACTGACTATATGCTCCATCATGTTTTTTCCGACTCCTCACCCTGGATTTCCAGTAAAGCTTTCCTAAAGTCTAGGTCTTCACGTCCCTCTGTGTCACCAGATAACTTCAGACACTTAGGTTCTGACAATCATTCAAAAAGGCTATAACTGGTAGAAGGATTCCTTCCTCCATTTCAGTGGTTTCCTTTTTATCCATCCAATCAGTCCTCCTTGTTTCATGCTGTCCTAGATAAATGTTATTTCTGGGAGTTATATAACCTATTCCCCCCAAATCAAACAGGGAAAGGATTTTTATTTATTTATTTTATTTTACATTTGTTTACCGGGTAGTGTCCGACTGGACTTGATTGCCCATTTTCAGCGAGACCCGGGGAGAAAAGCTCCAGTTTCAAACATTACAACTATAAAAAGCAGAAGTTACAATCAGAAACTATAGTAATATGATACCACATTACATATGAAAAATTGAAAATGAGAAATAAAATAATGGGGTGAAAGGGGTTGTTTACTTGGGCTTGTGCACACAGTGTTGTAGTTTTTATGTGGGCAAAACCGAGAGAACTCTTAGAAGAAGGATTTATGAGCACCTCTATGAAATTTCTAAAAAGAAAGACACTAATGCCTTTTACAAACATCTTGGTGTATGTCCCAATATGCAGCTTAAATTCATGGTCCTTGAGCAAGTACCGCAGGATAGTAGAGGAGGTGACTGGGAGGCTTGGCTTGAGTATAAAGAATTGTTATGGCAGTTGAAATTGAATGCCACTAAGCCTCCGGGTCTTAATGATTGTGTTAGTATTTTCAGTGTTCTGAAATTAAGAAAGGCCAAGCTATGATTTTATGTTTGGGTTTGCCCTATACAAAAATAGTTTTATTTAATAACTTTTATTTGTTTATTTTATTTATCATTTTTTACTTTTTTCATATACATATTTTTTTATATATATATTTTTTTGTTCATTCCACAAAACTTTACTTATTTATATTAAGCAAATAGTTTTTGTAAGTTGGTTAATGAGGTTCCCAGTATTTGCTTGCTTTTAAATAGGTTTCAAAAGTATTGTTATTATTTATAATGAATTGGTTTCAGACAGCTTATTCAACTTATTTGGCTTGTTTTTAGTGATTTAATTAATCATTTGATTATTTTAATTACCGAATTTACGAAACATTGGTAATGTGATTTTATTGAATGTAGTATTTAAACCTGTGATTTTTAAAACAAATTATCTTGATAAAGCCTGGTATTCATCCAGGCGAAAGCGCTTGATGACATTTATTTTTGTTTTATTTTCAAATAAAGTTTTAAGTGAGCTATTTTTGGGTTGGTTCGCTTCTTTTCCAGCCTTTGGACTTATTGCGTTTACTGGTCTGGATTTCTCTCTCTTTTTTTGGCTTCTTTGTTTAATGACTTGTCAGAGGCTGTCCATCATGCCATCAGAGGCTTCCCCTAAGGTAGGCATTTCAGTTATTTCACATTTCTTATTTTAACACACATTATCACTAGCTGGTAAATTTTGTGGAAGTAAAGTCACTTACCAAATTTTCGGATCCTTTAATTTTTGTTCTGTTATATTAGTTAACTTGTGACACTCTTTTAAAAATGTTGCCCACTATAAGCTTTGTTAACTGACCTGATACTATAGTTTTCTTGACAGGGTCAGCAATGCCTGTGGTGTTTATTGCCTTGGTAAACATAAAGGTATTAATGTCTGAACTGAAGTGGGGGTGCAAATCCTTTCACTTCATATGTGGAGGAAGTGAATGACTCATCTGAAATTCAGTTGCAGTCATAGTCTTCTGCTGCAAAGTCTGCTGCATATTTTTTTTATTTATCCTTTTTAAACTGGTTAGTTCAACAAGGCTAATGACCTCTTTTCAGGAGAGACCCAAGGTGGTATTTAGGCTGATTAGGAGAAATTTGGCCAAGGCACTGGGGAACTTTCCCTACTCTTTTTTGAGCACTTCCTGATCCCGGTGCAAAAGCTGCTGGGAAGGTTAGTGCCATGTAGGAGTCTCGAGTAACAGTGAAAAGGCAGATTAACTGCTAAATATAGAAACGGATAGACTGGAGATTGAAGTTTGTAAGAAGGAGAGATCATTGCAGAAATCAATATTTGAGACTGCAACTTCTCTGTTTGCTACTGAGCATTTGGTGAGCAGCACCGAAGGCAACATTCAAAGTACTGAAATTCAGTGCAGAGGACTGGATAATGAGCAGTGAGTGTATTTCTTTAGAATAACTGATGTAGTACACAATTTTTTGCTTTTGTGGGGAGATGCACCAGAGAGACATTTTAGAGAGGCAATTCACCATGAAGATATGGATGGTACTGTACAAACTAGGCAGAAGGAAAATTTGCAATCTGCAAATCATTTAAGAAATATTTGCTACATTAGAGGAAGATAGAGGGGAAAAATTAAAAATATATATGAACAGTTTACAAAAAGACTTACACTGTCTGTGGTAAGAATAGCAAATAAAAAAATGTAAAATTTATAGATACTCTGTGGGACAAAATGGTTATATGTATGGAGATAAAGCAAACAGATGTGAGATTGTTTATTCGGTTAGGAAAATAGACGTTTTCAGATGTGGCAGCTGAGTCCCTTTTACTATTATAAAAATTGTTTGATGAGTATGAAGAAAGAAAAAAAAGATTTTCCACAGGAAGATTTTGTAATTTCAAGTTTAAGGTTACAAACTGTTAAATTAACATACAGTTTAGATGTTGAACATTAGATCACTATAGCAGTAGTGTAAATTATTTTTGTTGCATCCTGCCCAGAATTTGACCAGCAACCTGCTTTCAAAGTTTCAGGGCATCTTCTACATGCCATAACTGCCCAAGGACTAAACTGAGCAACATAAAAAGGCAGTTTGATCACTAAAAACTTCAGAATGTTCGTTTGTGCTGCTGAAGTGTTTTCCCTTTGTGGGCATTGAGGAACTGGCAGCTAACAATCCTTCAAGGCTGCGCTGATAAATGCCATTCTTGAAAAAAGTCTTCCACTTCTTCATTTTCTGAGAAAACATTGCTTTTTCTGTGAAAAGAAGTATATATATGTTTTATATATATATATATATATATATATATATATATATATATATATATATATATATATATATATATATATATATATATATATATATATATATATATATATATATGTATACACATATATACAGCTGTATGTTCATGACAGGTTAAGAGTATTATAGACATGGCATTGTGGTTTTGGGAAGTGTCATTTAGTGTACCCCAAAATCTTTGCTTTTCTGTTGAGGTTTACCGACGGACTCCAAGGCTCTGCTACCTGTCTTTCAAGCTTCTTTTTTGGCTGGATCATGGACCAATTACCAATCTCCTTGGTTCTTCCTTCTCCCATCTGCAAGAAGATAAAGAAAACTGTTTGGGAGTCCTTGGGTATTAAGTTAGCTCCCTCACTGCCTCAGCTGCTGATGGGCAAATCTGCTGTGGCTGGACTTGGTTCCTCAGTCTGCTCTCGGGAAGTCACTAAGGACCAAGCATTAGACACCTTCTCTGCAGCTGTAGCATTATCCTCGCCATACAAGGAGAATCATTCTTGTCAGGCTTAGAAAGAGGAACAGCAAAGGGTCTACAGCATAGCTGGGCTATGATGCTGAACCCCAGTATAGTACCCCCAGCTATGAGTCTGTCTTTTTTCAGGGAGTCTCAATGGAAAAGAAAGCAACACATTAAGACTGTTTCTTCTCCTGTTTCTGTTTTATGGATAAGAATGACTTGTTAAGGAGTTAATTTCTTTTTAATGTTTCAGTGTCTGTTTTTTTCACTTAATTAAAATAGAAAAAGAAAAAGAGCTTCCTCTCATTTTGAGACTGATTCTCAATCAGAAGAACGGAGAATGGAGGAGTGTGTTTTTCTTCAGTGATTTCTTCACAAGCTGCAAATTCTGAACCTGAGGAAAATTTTACTTCAGATTTCCCTCCAGAAAAGTTATATTTTTCTTTAATATTAGCTAGAATGAAAGAGGTATTTCAATGGGAACAGAGTAAAATCCTTAATTAATCCAGGAAAAGTACTCTTACTTTTTAACAACTGTATCACAGTCCAGCATTTCATAAATTGTTCAGTTCCTGCCTTCCCTTAAACCTCTCTCCTCCTGAACATTAGCGTGCATGTATTGTTCTCACACAGTCAATTTATTTTTGTGTCACTTAGCGTCTTCCCTTTCCTAAAGATCCCTCTTCCAGTTATTTTTATCTATTTTACAATATTCAATACTTCAAATACAGTTGGTTGAGATTTTGATTTACATTTTCTAGTAATTGCTTTTTTGGAAGCCAACAGAATTACACATAATAAGGCCTTTAAAATTTTGCCACAATTCGGATCCTGTGCCACAGCTCAAAAGACTCATTTCCTTAGTTACAGCCATTTGCTTCCCCAATATTTCTGACAGAAAACTCTGTAGGGAACTCATTACACTCCCAAAACACATTCCAAGTGTCTTTCTTCCACAATCTATCTCCAAAATTTGCTATGTAGTCAATGTAAAAATCCTTTGAAATCTGTTTAGGGTATAAAAAATACCTATGCAAATGCATCCAAGTAAAAAGCCTAAGCCTTCTGTACTTTGTTGGATACGTGGGAGTCACACATATGTCCTCCTATTGTTCCATTGTAAATTGCTTTTCAATTCTGTCTTCAAAATCTTTTTTAAACTCCTCTGATTGATTATTATAGTTGTCATGTAATATTTTATATTCCCTACTAATTATCCTTTTTCAACAGCAGCTTCTGTTCTAGACTAAACTAAAAACTCTACCAGAGCAGGTATTTCAGTCAGGATTCCTCTAACTCCTTTCTCTTTGCCTGTATTCTGATGTCAATCCCTGATAGGGAAGGGAGTCTCTAGCTTGTAGTCCAAACATCTTGGCATCATCTCATTTTATTACCTTTCCCTCTTTAGTTATTTTTTCCCAATTTTTTGGTTCCTTTGCCAGTTTTCTCCAGTAAATATCAGCCTCTTCTTGCATCAGGCTAGTAAGATACGCACTTAATCACAAGGAGTAACTTTGTTTACATAAATTATATCAGTCACAGGCTCTAAGTGACAAGACTCAGTCTTATTTTCTCTCTAATTAAATCAGCCCCAGCCCCTGTCACAGTTTTGCAACTCTGTCAACTCATCTGTCCAAAACAAATACTTCTTATAGCAGTCTAAGTAGCCCCAACCATTCCCACTTTCCTAATTACTTTACTTTTCAATCTTAAACGTAATAATACTTTCATAGTTACTCTACTACTAATATATCATACTATATTTTATTATCGACCAACTTTCCCCCTTTCTAATATTTTCACAGTTAAGCTACCTCTTCTTTTCATTATTTTAATTACTAGAAATTGCAGGTAATATTACAGTATATTTTCAATATTATATCTCACATTTTGCTATACACAAACTCACATCAGTTTCTAATGAATGTTCATACCATGTATATGCATTGTTCCCAACTGATGTCTGTGTAAGCTATTGTATTTTTTCTCTCTCATCTGAATGTACACTTACCTGTACTATGGGCAGCACAGTGGCGCAGCAGTTAACTTTGTCGCCTCACAGCAAGAGGTTCCCCCTGGTTCAAGTCTTCACTGGAGTGCCTTCTTTGCGGAGTCTGCATGGCCTCCCTGCATTCGTGTGGGTTTCCACCATGTGCTCTGGTTTCCTCCCACTTTCCAAAGACATGCATCTGGACTGCTTCTCCCCGGGCCTCTGCTGAAAATGGGCTCTGTCCCAGTCAGACTTTCCTTGTAAACAAATGTTAACTAAATAAATAAATACTTTGTATTCCTTCTGATATCATATAACTGTACTTTATGTATATGTCAAAAATGTTTTTAAATATGGAGCTTTTCTCTCCAGGACTCTACTGAAAAGTGTTTTATCCCAGTCATGCATTCTTGGTAAACACATATATATATAAAAAAAATATATTTTCTGCAACCCTATCTATAGTCATCTTTACTGGCAAATCTCCTATCTCCATTCCCGTGTTGGCATCATTCTTAGATCATTTTCTGCAATCTTATGAACATAATATTCTGTATGCTTGTTGTTATTCTCCTTGAGGATCTCTATCCAAATCTCAGTCTGTCCTTATTTCTTTTTCTCCCCTCCATTTTATCATTATCCCTTTCCACTTTAAATTAGAACCTTAAGCTTATGTTTTATATATATATATATATATATATATATATATATATATATATGTGTGTGTGTGTATGTATATAAATATGGGTTCCCTTCAGAATCTCAAACTTCTGAAATCTCAAAATTTATATGGTCGAGACCATATGATCGAGGTTTCAGAATTCAAAATTCTGAATGGATATCTGCATACAGCACGGAACAGAAGATTTCCCTTTTCCTCGGTGTAGTACAATCCTGGAGTTGGTATATTTAAGTAGTGGGAGTGTGTGGGATGCAGGGGGGCTTGCCCCCCTGCAGAAACATTTTATCTGTTGTTTTTTTTTTTTTTTTGCTGGATTTGTTTCAGAATTTCGAACTTCTGAAACCTCGATCATATGGTCTCGACCATGTGAATTTTGAGATTTTAGAATTTCTAGATTCTGAAGTGAATCCCTATATATATATATATATATATATTTATAGATGTGGATATAGATATAGATATGACGCAACTGTGTAGCTCCAATATATTCCTTCAGATCAGGTAATATAAAACCTCCTTGTTCTATTGGGAGACTCAATTTATCCCATTTAACATTTGCCTTCTTTCCCTCCCAGATAAATTCCTTTAACTCCTTATTCATTATTGTCCACAGCTTCTGCTCTAGTTCATAACATATGCCTGACTTGTTTAAAAACTAAAGAGACAAAAAACATTTTCATTGCGTCTGTCATTCTATCCATATCCATAAACAAGAGCTTCCAGTTTCTCAGCTTTGTATTATATTTTCAGTTTACTTCCACATATCCTTAGCTGTCATAACAGAAGCCTTTTTAATTCATATTCCTAACAACTTCATCTTATAGTGTATTCATAAATATGAGTATTGCTGAACCAATTATTGTGTGTGTGCTAAATTTAGCTGTAGCCTTTGTTTTATTTTCATTAATCTTATATCCCAGGAAGAACTGAAACTGTCTCAAAATGTTCTGCAAAACATAGATGTCTTTTTTTCTGGATATATCAAGTACAAAATAATATCATCTGCAAATAAGGCAACCTTTTATTGATAAACCATACCAATTATATCCTTGAATTTCTGATTCCATTATTTTCTTGGCTAATGGTTCTAAATATAAAGCAAATAACTGTATACACCAAAACTAGAACTCGCAACAACTCAGTAGTCCAAAAAACACAAAAAGAGTTCTAGTAAAATAGTCACGATCCACTGTTCAATTCTTTTATTCATCCACGTAAATCACGTTAGCGCTTTCATCTACATATAGTAGACTTCATCAGAACAATTATTACACATTACAAAAGCCTATTTATACAAAAATAACCGCCAAAATCTGACAATCAATTAATTAAATACACAATTATTTTAAAGTCACAGGTAAATCTCATGATATATTCCTCTATTCCTACTCGAAATAATTCCATGTTTATTAATTAATATAGTGACATCATGGCATTTAAATATATTCAAGTTTTTAATCATACATAATAATATTTTACTATATGTAGGTTGTATATATATAAAAAAATTTTATAAAATATGTGCAATAATTATTTTATGAATTAATTGATCTTTATGAATTAATGAAATGGTTTTAAGAAATTGACAATATGGAAAAGCAATGCATGTAGTGGTTTTATCAATTATTTTTTATTTTTATTAGTTATAAACATGGAATTATTTCGAGTAGGATTAGAGGAATATATCATGAGATTTACCTGTGACTTTAAGATAATTGTGTATTTAATTAATTGATTGTCAGATTTTGGCAGTTATTTTTGTATAAATAGGCTTTTGTAATGTGTAATAATTGTTCTGATGAAGTCTACTATATGTAGATGAAAGCGCTAACTTGTGATTTACGTGGATGAATAAAAGAATTGAACAGTGGATCGTGACTATTTTACTAGAACTCTTTTTGTGTTTTTTGGACTATAAAGCAAATAACAAAGGGGAAAGAGGACATCCCCTGTTCAAATACAGCTTACCATAGAAGAGCCCCCCTCTTAATTTCTTGTTTCGATCTTTCATATATCCTCCTAATTGACTTTATTATTATATCAGGGAATGCAAATCCTTCCATTGCCCTGCTCATACAATCCCAGCTATCTCTGCATCAAGAACCACCAACAACAGCAGCATTTTCTTACATTTTGCTTTCCTCTGGATCATCATTGTTCCATTAATGTTGTCAAATGTTTGCCTTCCCACCACAAAACCACTCTCAGCCATATTTACAAATTATTGCAATACCTTTGTCTTTCTTTTGGCTTAGATACACATAAGCACTTTATATTCATGGTTTTAGATATAAATGGGTCTATTTGAAGTTGGGTCTGATGGATATTTACCCACTGGGTAATACAGCCACCACAGCTTTCTTCCAAGGTGCTGGTGCTTCCTCTTTCATTAAAATACAATTAAACAAAATCTTTGCCACTTTCTTCCGGCATAACTCCAGACTTCCATAGGAATTGTACCTGTTCCTGAAGACCTCCCTGCAAATTGATTATACATCACCATCTTTATCTCATGTCCTCCTATCTTAAGTATTAGTTGTTGAGCCCCATCTTCCTCTAACCTTGACATAATGAAGTCTTCCGTAAATAGTTCCATTTGTGCTGTTTCATGCTTTTCAAATCCCTCTGATTTACAGAAATTTTCATAAACGTTCTGAATATATATCTAATACCACTGTAGGATTTCTGGATCCTTTTCTTGTCATATGTTCCCTAAGTTTGGTAACAATTCTTTGTTGCCTAAGTCATCATGTTAAAAGTTTTTGTGCTCTGGAGTTGTCAAAAAATTGTTTAAGAGCAGTCTTTCTAAACACATGCTTATTGTCCAGTTACTCCCTTATTTTCTCTTTAACACTGCATTTGTGCATCTTCTTAGTCCTATGAGATCCCTCTTATTCTGCTATACTTTAACTACTGACAGCCCCTCTAAATAACTCCTATTACTTCTTAGCCATGTCTTTTACTCTTTTATTGCTATCCTATTTTTAAACTCAATTTTCATTTTATTCTGACTTCCTATTGAAATGTTGGCACTCAAAATGTTGAGTGTGGAAAAGCCAAAAAAGAAAGAAAACACAGAAAAGTGAATGTCAAAAATCGTTCTTCTCCTTAAAACTTCATTTTGCATGGAGGGCAAGACTCCCACACTCCCAAAAGTTATATATGCCAACTCCAAAATTGCCATACATTGGAAATATTCCTAGAAATGGCATATTGAACTTAGTATATGTAAGTCCAGTCTTTCAGCCATTCAGTCTCCATGTTTCATGAGTCACTCTAGTGGGTTATGACACTTCAAATGGTTACCTTTTACCTTACTCAGTAGCTGTCCCTTCTGAAGAAAGTTCTATTTTCCCTAATAATTCTTGAATAATTTCCCTAATCCATCTCTGAAATTCTTCTCTTTTAACAAGTAGGTGAAAAAATGCCAGTCTCATTTTTACTTCATCCCCCTGCATTTTATCTTAGTTTCTCTCTGTCAAGGATCTGGAATAGTTATTGAATGTGTGTTGAAGCTTTCAATTAAATGCACATGTTCCTGTGAAATATAAATACTATCCAGTCTATAGCCCAGTTATTGTACTTTGGAGTATAATATGTAAATACTGACCAAGTCTGTAATACTGAAGTCACATCTTCCATACCAAATATTTTCATAAAGTGTTTCAGAAAACTGCCCTTTTTCATTATATTTGTTACTTTTAGGTCCCTTGATACAGCTTCACTATTGCTAATCAAGTTCCAGTTCCTACCTGTAAGTAATATTCTTTGCTGAAACCTTATTAATTCTCCCAAAATTTTCTTAAGCTCTATAAAGGCAGTTTTTGATGGAATATAAATACATGTCAGCATAACCCATCTCCCATGACAGTAGCCCCTTACTAACACAAATGTACTTCTCAATCTTTTAAGAAAAGAAATCTTTACAAAACCTAAAATAGTGGGGACAGGAGGGGCAAAAGCACCAAAATAGGGGCAGATGTTATATATTGCTCTCACAAACTTAGAACGTGGCTAAAGCAACAGGTTTACCATGTATTTTATGAAGGATATGAAGTCTGAAACACAAATGCATATCATTATTTAGTGACTTCAATTCTGATTTTTCATTTTAGAAAACTAAACATTATATGAGGACCAGAGCAAAAGTATGAGTAAAAATGTGGACATTTTCTGAAAATTCTGACTCTTGTAAGGTATGACAACAAATCTGCTATTATTGTTGTTTTTCCTCTTCTATCACTAGCAGAGTCCCTCTAGCAATCTGTATCATTACTCCCTACTTCCTTTTCACTGATATTATGTTTAATATCCATCCTGAATTTCTTCCTTTGTCAAATTCACATGCACAGCTCTTTCCAAATGATTCTCCTGCTGCATTGCTATTTGCACTCTGCACTTCCTAATATAATTCAATACTTCTACTTTTTTGTCTATGTCTGTAAAACCATTTACATTCCAAGATAATCGAGATAGGATAGCCATTATGATAAAAAAAGTTATTGTTTCCACCTATTAAATAGGACAGGGTTATTTTAATGTGCATTTTCAACTTTTGTGTTATATGCAAACACTAAGATTTGGCAGGCTGGTCTTTTATACAGTTGTTTATTCTCATCTCTTTATGAGCCTATAGCACATTTTCAGGAGTCTTTGCTTTATTGCAAAATCTCAAACAAAAATAAAGAAATGCATAAATAAATACATTTTCAGACCATCAGAACAGCCCATCCCCTATTCACATAGAATAACTAAAAAACTTTGTAAATTTTCAACAAATTAAGTTTAGCCCTATAGATAGGAACAATATCCCCAAATTGAAGCTGCAGGCACTGACATTACACAATCTAAAGTTAAGGTACCCATATGCTTCAACTTATGTTCCAACTTACACTGATCATTGTCTATTTTTTTTTAATCTCTATTCCTCTTCCAGGTGTATAAAACAGCATGTATGCTTTCAGAAAACATTAACATTTATCCCTAAGATAAAGGGCACTAGTTATGTTTAAATAAAACTAAACTGTACACTCTTCCATTAAACACATTAAGGTGTCAAGGCTGCTGGGAAAGCTACTATCTCATATTCACTTCCCTTAATTTCAAACTGTATTTTTCACTGAGTTGCTTGCCATTGTACCTTTAAATTTTCCATTTCCCTCAGCAAATAATGCCAAGAACTCTCAAGATTAATTGTTTGTGCCTGCAGGCAGCTTGTTTTCATGTAATGGTAGTCAGTAATGAGAAAAGACAGCTAACAAATTTACAGCTACATGAATAAATCTTTGGAAATTTCACCCATAATATAAACCTAAACTCTTGTAAAAACAATGGAAATTATAATCTTCATTCTACATATAATATAATAAATTCACTTTTACAGCCCACCCTACTCCAGCAGCCCAAGATCACAGCATACTAACTTCAACTTGTTTTTGTCCAGCCTTTCCTTTCCTCTTATACTGTAAAGCCCATATTTCTTGAAAATTAAAAATACATGTTTACTTTAATACTTTTAACACATTTAACAGTACCAAAAAAGACTCTCCCCCACATTTAAAATAACCCTTACTGCGCATAATATAAAACTATTTTATAGTGTAACATGCAGTTTATATCATTAAATGTTTTATACAAATATGAATATGAACACAACTTGTTTTACTTCTAGTTACTCCTTTTTCCCTTTAATGCCCTTCTAAACATTAATGACATAATGTGGTTTATATGCTTTATACTCCACCTACAAGTTTAACAATGACAAGAAAAGTCCAGTCTTTTCTCAGCCAATTTTTCTTGCAAAGTCATATTTCACAAATGTGATAGATGCTTTATAGTCTCCCATTTATTCACTAATTTCAGTGTAACATTTTTTTTCCTGCTCATCTACATCTCCCAACACCAGAGCCTGGTTCAAGCTAGGTAGTACTGATTCTTTTAGTCAACTTTTATGATTTTTTTCCTGCCTCTCAAGCATTTTTCTTTGAAACACTGGAAAATGTTTCATTTGGCAAGTCGACGAGCTTTATTATAAGAAAATGAGAAGCAGAGTCTTTTTCTGCTTGCTAGCTCATGTTTTGTTGGATATTTTTTAATGTTCTTCTTAGCCTGCTCTGTAACAAGAAATATGTTTGGTTTTCTAGGGAAAAATACTTTGAAGACAGCTAGACACAACAGCTTGAATCTTACACTTGGCTTTTGACATTTCCTTTTTTCTCTTCTGCTTGGTGTAGTGTTTTCCACAAACACTCTACTCTCTTCATTTGTAATACTTTTCCCTTCTGCCACAGTTCTGTCAGTATAAACTCTTTCTGTTGGTATGATTGCATCTTTACCAATGTGGGTCTTGGCTGCATTCTCATGGCCAGGTTTGGAGCACTCTCTCAGTGTGAGCTTTCATTTAATAAATCCTGTTATGGAACAGCAGTCCAGTTCTTTGTCTGTGCTTTCATAAAAGTAATATAGTCTGTTCCTTCCAGTTTCAATGGCACTTTATAAAATCTCAGGTTTTCTCTGCATTATCTGTCTTCTAGCTCAATTATTTTTAGAAATGTCTCTTCTTAAGAAGCCTCATACTCCAACAGCCTTTTCTTCATTTCATTCTCTGAATTTTGCAGTTTTATTAGTTCATACATAATCTGGGTAGTCACAGGCAGCTCAGATACTACTTGGAAAGAACTAAATCCTTGAATAAAGCTGATCAGCTCTGATTGACTCCTGTAAAGGTAAGAACAAAGGGCAACCAGTGTCAAACCAGATAATTTCTAGCTGGTTGTTTCATTCTATTTCTTTTTGATACGATCAGCATAAGAAGCCACTTCCAGGTAGGGTTAGGTCTCACTCTACCAGGGCTTTGGCTTCTTCTGTGGCTTTTTGGAAATGGATGGACTCTAGAAGAAGAATCTATGAATGTATTAATAATTACTGATCTGCTTTATTTTGCCTATGACTGTATTAATAATTTACTGATCTGCTGATATTTTGTCTAGTAACTTCTGTTCTTTGGAGCTTTTCTCCCCGGGCCTCTACTGAAAATGGACATGTATCCAGCTAGACTAGCCCGGTCAACAAATGAAAAATAAATAAATAAATAAAATAAATAAACAGTGTTGGCCTCTGTATGTACTTTCCCAAAGCATTACAAACTGGATTACTTTTCCAGGTCCAGAACAAACTTTGCTTTGACCTTTTTTCAGTGGCTTCTAGATTCTTTAACTCTATTCTCCTCTCTATAAGTTCCCAAGCTATGGTAATCTATCCAAATAGCTTAGGCTACTACAACAATGATCTAATGCTGAAGATGGTACAGTTGTGTAAGTAAACTTACTATAACAGTAGATTTTCTAGTAGACTACTGTAGCAGTTGCCATCTTCTGCCTCCATCCTCCTTGTTTTGCTCTATCATTTTTACTTATTTGTGAGATTGTTCAGTTCAGGGCTAGCATATTCCTCAATAAAATCTCATCTGTCAGTCATTTCTGCCTGCCTTCCTTTTGATTCACCTTTGTGTTCACCCTTTGAAGTCAGTTATTTTTTAAAAGGCATCCTTCACCTTAGGCCCATTTAGAAAATCTCTCCCTTCTTTTTGTGATTAGAATTATGTTTTGGAAAAGTTAACACTTCCCTTTTTGAGCTTGCCTCTTTTGCTTCAATGATATTTTCTAGTTGACAATGCTCCTATTCCCCTAATGTCTTAATATTCTACATCAGAGGTTATACTATGTGGAAGATAGGGAAGAACGTTGTTTTCACTTTCTGTTGTGTTGGCAGAATCTTAGAGGTTGTATATATCTAAAACAAGGTGGGGGTGGGGACAGATATTCCATATTAGATGTATAAGGTGGTTGTCCCCGACTCCTGCAAAAATGCTTTTTTTAACCCTAACTGGCATTGGACAGATAGGGTGCTGGTACTATGTGGTCAGTAGGACTGGAATTAGCAGGTTCATTGGTGGGAAATTAAAGTAGTTCTTATAATATTAGCCAAACCAAATCATCAGCCTTAAAACTTTAAAGCTCTAAAACATAATTCTGATCACAAGGAGAAGGGAGAAATTTTCTAAGTGGGCCTGAGGTGAAGGATACCTTTTAAAAAGATAATTGACTTCAAAGGGTGAACACAAAGGTAAATGTGTTTCCTGCCTGTTTCTAGATCTATCCAAAACTTTTAATACTGTTTCTCATAGACTACTACTATCCAAACTTGCCTCTCTTAACCTCTCAAGCTCTACTATATCATGGTTCTCCAGCAACCTCTCAAATAGGTTTCAGGCTGTGAGATGGCAATCTAACGACTCTCCCTTTCTTCCAGTACAAACTGGGATGACCCAAGGCTCCATCCTTGGTCCCCTACTTTTCAACATCCTCATTAATGAGCTCCACTCATCCTGTCCACTCTATCCTTATTCAATTTGTGGAATTATCTCCTGCTCTGACAGCATCACAAACCTACATACCCTCACCCAAGAATCCCTCTACTCTGTTGAAAGATGGCTTACTTCCCACCAACTTCTGCTAAATCTTAAAAAAACTAAACTCCTCCTGTTTCTTCCTACCTCCCTTCAGCATCATAGATCTTCCTTCTCTGTCTCCTCCCTGAATAATACTACCATCTCACCCAGACCCCACACCAAGCTTTTAGGTGTTACAATTGATGATCATCTGAAATTCGACTTACACGCTCAACAGTGCATTAAAAAGACCCATCAAAAACTAGGTCTGTTTTATAGACATAATAAAAACCTTACAAATGCCAACAGATTCTCCCTTGCTCAAGCCTTTCTACTCCCCACTTTGCTCTATGCTGCCCCTATTCTCACACATCTCCAGTCAAATATTTTCACTAAACTTGAACTTATCTATACCAAAATAGCTCAATTTGCCTCCAACCTACCTAACTGCACCCACCATTGCATTGCACTAAGAAATTTGCAGTGGTTGGAATTTCACCAACAAATCCTAATACCACAGCTTCTCTTGGCTCACTCAATTCTACATCAACATTCTTCCTGTCCCTCTCTCTCCAATCTCATCCAGCCATACACTCCCAAATGCTCCCTCCACAGCTCACAACAGAACCTACTGCAAGTATATATGCCCAACAAAAATATTGGAAAAGTACTTTATAGCTATTCCATAGCAAATGCCTCGAATAAACTACCCCACAATGTCAGATGTATTACTGACCCAAACACCTTTAAAACAGCAATTAAAGACTACTTCCACAAATCATGGACATGCCTCCACAATGACCCAACATAAGCTACCTTCTACTGCCACAGAGTCCTGCCCTCTTAGCTACTACTGTACTAGTCCTCCCACCTGCTCTCTTTTCTTTCTAGCTTCTACTCCACATACTTTTCTTCTGCTTCTCTTCTACTCTATACTAGCATCAACCTTATATCTTGGTACTTTTTCACCTCAAATATTCTTTAATAATGCTATTTTCTATATACCTCTTTCCTTTAGTACAATGTCACTTTGTAAATGTACTTAGAACTGATCATACTTTGTTATTATCAAACATTTTATCCTAGTTTATCCCTGATAATAAATCTCCGAGTTACTAGTACTTTTCTCATTTTCTACAGAATGTGTTTCATATGTAAAAAACTAAACTTATGTACAGTTTACCTTAGTTATTCTTTTTTTTTTCTTTTCTTGTAACAAATGTCTGTGGTAATTAATGTTTATGCAATGTAATATTGGAGCTTTTCTCCGCGGGTCTCTACTGAAAAATCGCTATGCCCAGTCAGACCAACTCAGTTAACAAATGTCAAATAAATAAAATAAAAATGCCCCTTTCTACAAGCTAGGAAACTCATTATGTCATTGATATTTTCTCAGCATCAGTACTTGAAAACACTGTGAATCTTTTTTCATTTTTCTTCATTATGCAACTGCAAACTTCACATCAGTCATTAAGGAAAGCATAACTTATTGCATCAGTTAAAGCAGATAGGTACAGCAAACCACTTAGGCTGTAAAGAACCTGGATAAGTTGTCCTTGTGGACCATTTTAAGCCTAGTCAATTTCCCTTTCAAAGTTGTGAATTAAACTATGTACCTCGTGTTTGTGAGGCAAACACTTTAAGCATAATGTCAAACCCAAATGTAAAATTTGCACTTATGATAAAACTAAAACTTTGAGAATTTCTCCATGTTAGCCTTATTTATTCTCAAATTAAATTACTGCTGTCAACAGTTTCACATATTAAGAGCTGGATGTTATTGTATTTCCTATAACAGCAATGACAGACCACCAGTACTGAGCATATAAGCATGAGAGTAATGACAGAAGTACTCATACTTTTCACAGCCTATAAACAAAACCATTTAAGTTCACAGCTTCATCTATCAATCCATCTAATAATTGCTACAACCATGTTAACATATTCTGCTTCCAATATATTGTAATATAGCATGGTAATTCTTGCCAGAATGGTGTTTTAAATTATATAAATACTGTGAAAACATTGTAAATAGATCTATTGCTTTTAAAATTATAACATATTGTGAATGTGTGCTTTAAATAAAACTGTTGCTTTAAAAAATGGGTACCATTATGTATTAGGCAGAGAATAATCCTGCATTGCTCATTTCATAGGTCTTCAGTAGACCAGTTCTGTACTTAAATGACATTAAAAGAGACAGTTGTAGTCCTGTCAGATCATTAAAATCATCTGCTCTTGGGAGCTGGTGGATTGTGTGCCTGGGCAAACTATTCTGGGCAATGTGCTGCAGTAATAAATATTTCTGTGGATTATATCCAGTAAAGCTTGGTATGATGTCCCCTGTCTGGGCCAGTTATCAAGGAGCCTGAAACCTCACCAGTGACACTGGAGAGGGATGTTCACCTGGAACAAAAATGGATACACGCAGTATTTCCAGATGCAACTGTCTGCATCAAGCACAATTTCCCTTAAGAAATGCACTTAGTCCAGAGTCTGAATTGCTCTCTTTCCAGGCTCCCAATAAGACTCCCCACTGGCACAGCGGTAGAGTTGAGCCCTCAGCTGAGTGTCCAAGCTAAGTCCTCCAGCATTCACTGTATGAAACCAGTGGCTTTGTGTTCTTGCTCCAAGCACCTGACACACGCACTCTTTGAGATTTGATTTTCACACTCACACATACATACCTGGAAAGGCTGGCACAGATTTACTAGCCATATCCCCTTCTGCCCACACTCACAGGTAGTTGCACTGCCACCAGACACTCCACAGCCAGCTACTCTAAGGCTTTTACAAGGGTGCCCAGTTATACTGAGTGAAAATGATATTAATACAGATAATAGTGTCTGACCAATGCATTAAAGCTTTCAGGAGTGGCAACAGAGTCACCAAATAGATGTAAGTAATCTCAAAGGCTAAAATATTCTCTAAAGGACCAGCCACAGTAAAAAGTTAAAATATATTTAATAATAAATAATCAAAGAACATACAAATACTAAATATCTACTTGCAGTAAACACCAGAGTTTCAGCCACAGTAAATATTAAAATAACACAGATGAATACATTCACATTTATAGAGAAACAGTGCTTAACTATTGCCACTATATTTTCCTGACTGAACTAAATAATTACTATTCCCTGGTCCCTCACTAGAGCAAGGCAAGATGAAGTAGGTGAGTGATCCTTCTATGTCAGGTTCCAGAAACAGACTGCTCTAAGACTTAAGTCTCATCTAATATTACATTTTTTTCCCTGGATTACAAAATGATATCAAATACATCTGGTCATCTGATTTTGGTTCCCACACTACCCCCTTTACTAGAAGCTGCCAGAATTTAGCAGATATATGTCAATAATACAAACACATAGAGCTTTGCTAAGATCTGTTGCAGCTTTTGGAAGTCATAAAACAATTTCAACACTTCCATCCTTCCAGGGTAGCAATTAGTTCCCTGCTAGAGACAATGCAGATGAATTCCTGGTCCTTGTTTTCCCAGACATTTTCTTTCTGATTGCAATCAGAACTGTAAGATACAATCTTTATGACCTAAATTAAGTCATTTAATTTCAAGCTATTTTTCAAAGTTAGCTGGATCTGAGCTTAACCTCTTCTTTTCCAGTATACTCTTTTATAATATTAATTTCAACAGTTATAATACAGTCTGACATACAGGTGCATTTCTTTGCTGTCCATCAAGACACACTGCTTTTAAATTTTAACACAAGCAGATTTACAAGTACATTTTTCAACACAAGCATCTGTGCAAATTAGTTTGACATAAAAATGACATATAATTATTTACAAAACTCCACCTAGCTATACTGGCATATGTTACACATCCACTTCCCTACTTCTCCTGACATAGTTGGCAATACCTCACATTGTTACACCTGCTTATCGTCTATAAAGGAATACAGAGAGAAGAGATCTTACTTAGGAGCACTTGTGGGCTGTAGATATTAATTCCTGACAAATAAAGGAACTTTTGGACTTTGATGGGTTAATGTATCCTTTTGTTTATGAGACTCTGTGGCTTTAAAACAAAGAATGTACTTAGGATGTTTGTTTGTGGTTATCTCTAGAGAAAGTTACTTTACTTTGCTACACTTATTTAACTAAAACTGCACCACAGTTTTTCTTTTGCTTTATAATAAAACTGTGCTTATTTTATAAACGTATCAGCTTCGGTACATTAATATACCACACTGGAGTTTCAGTGGCCATTTTTTAGCAATATTATTTGTGCCAAAAAGTCCTGATTTTCCTTTCGCTGCATGCATAGAGTCATACCATTTTAAGCCATAGGTTCATAGGATGATACTAGGCTATCAGTCAGGAGGCCCTTATAAGCCTAGCCAAGAATTTTGCCCATGTTCCCTCAAAGTCAGCACCTGTTTCCCCTGTCCAGCAGGGACACAAGAAGGATCCCAGGGGTATATTTTCTAATTCCCATCCAATCGTCCAGGTTACATATGGGCTGATGCCTAGCTGGGAGAGTTTATCTATTATGCCTGAGTGGGGAATAGTTCCAATGGCTTTGGTTAGGTCAAGGTAGGTGGTGTGCACCATCTTCCCCTCATCATGGCATTGGTGACTGTTTCAAAGAGTCAACCAAGCCAGTTTACTTCATCTGAAGTGAAGGCATCCCTATGTTGTAGCAACTGACCAGTCCCATTGTGTTGTTGTTGAGTGTAGTGGACTCTTATATTGCACCTGACTAAACACCAAGATGGCCATACTTGAGCAACTTGTGTAAACCATAGTCATTGAGAGTATGGTTTCTATCTCCAGAGTTTCATCACTACAAAAAACAATTCCACTACTGAAAAAAGATGACCAAGAAGAAAGACTTCCAGGTAAACCTGGTGACCTTTGAGTGGTATGCCAACAGGAAGGAATGTAACCAGATTGACCTGGCTAGGAGTTTCATGATACAGCTAATTGAGGAGCTCTAAAAGCCTAACTGGACATGAAAATGACTGACTATTAGACTATAAAGAATTAAGAAGGCATTGTTAGCTCAAGCTGGTGTTACCTCTAAGATACAACCTCACATGTTTAATAGCTGGGCACATTCTCCTAACAAACCAGTAAGATCAACATATGGAAACATTAGCCACTGATAAATTTAAAATTACTTTTCTTGTTACTTTATTTCAATGTGACCCTAATGATGCCAAAAATGTTGTACTATTAAAGAGATTTTTAAGTATAAAACTATGTGTAAAATTGGAAAGCATATTTCAATTTCCGATAAAAAACAGAAAATATAACCTGTTGCCATACTCTCTTTGAATGTGGGAAAAGAGGCCACATATCAAAATGTGGACTAGTAATGTATTTTTTCAGTATTTGATATAATCATATTGTATGTTGTGTACCACTATTGATCTTTATTGTTGGTTACCTGTGGAGCTTTTCTCCCCAAGCCTCCACTGAAAAAGGACATGTGTCCAGTGGACTTTCATGGTTAACAAATGTAAAATAAATAAGTAATACATTATTTATTTATTTATTTATTTATTTGCATTTGTTTACTGGGATGGTCCAGCTGGGCTAGAAGTGCCAATTTTCAGTGGAGTCCTGAGTAGAAAAGCTCCACATATAAGATATTTCACATACAATAAGAATTTACTTTAATAAAGACATAAATAGTAATGGCAACAGTGTTATACCTATAAAACTTCAACCAGTGAAAAGTCTGCTGCCAGTGATGTTATGCTTATGGAATGGTATGAACTGTCTGCCAATATAGTAGAGTTAGACTTTGTTGTTGTACAACAAAGATAATTAAGTGCAATATCTTTGCTGACTGCAGGGAACAGCATGTGCTACTAGGTTCGGGCAGTCTAGTCATGCTTGTAAAGATCACAGTATATTTGTAAAAGAAAACATTTACTATAAAATAATCATATAGAAGTACAAGCTGTGTTAGGGAAGATGTTTCATCTTTTTCTGTGGTTTTCCAGTCTAACAATAATTTTTCAGACTTGTTGGCTGTTGGGGAAGCACCCACCAAGAGGAGAAAACGCTGAGAGAAGAAAGGAGCCACTTTTGAGATTTTAAGTATTTTTCTTCAGATTATTTGCTAAGTTTTTCTGCATGGTCGCCTACTTTGAGCATTTTCTGGCTTGTTAAACTTGATTTCTGCATTGGTAACTGTATTTAGAACACAACCTAGAGCTGTTTACTGAATTTCCTGTTTGCACTTATTTTTAAAATCGTTTTTTTCTTAAAACTTGCATTTTATCTGTCTCTGGCCTAGCACTCAAGTGTGGGGTCATTTACTGCACTATTATAACTTGTTGATACTTGTGAACCTCTGCTATCTTTAAAAAAAACAAAAAAATCTTGCTTTTTTCCCACTTTTCTGAGATTTAAAAAAGTTCAGTTACAGGCTTGCTGTTCTGAATTGTTTGTAAGTTTCTTGGAGGCCATTTTTTGCTTGGGCTAAAGGGAAGTCTCTCTGTTCATCAGTGGCAGTGATAAACATTGAGCAGCCTGCCTGCCCTGTGGGAGTGTTTACTGCCTTGCAACTGTAGTTTTATTGGCCATTTTGGGTCAATTCCAACCTCATTGATCTCCCTCTCTTAAAACCAGATTGCCTCGTGGTTTTGGCATCTTTTCAGACTTGTTGGCTGTTGGGGAAGCACCCACCAAGAGGAGAAAACGCTGAGAGAAGAAAGGAGCCACTTTTGAAATTTTAAGTATTTTTCTTCAGATTATTTGCTAAGTTTTTCTGCATAGCCGCCTACTTTGAGCATTTTCTGGCTTGTTAAACTTAATTTCTGCATTGGTAACTGTATTTAGAACACAACCTAGAGCTGTTTACTGAATTTCCTGTTTGCACTTATTTTTAAAATAGTTTTTTTCTTAAAACTTGCATTTTATCAGTCTCTGGCCTAGCACTCAAGTGTGGGGTCATTTACTGCACTGTTATAACTTGTTGATACTTGTGAACCTCTGCAATCTTTAAAAAAAAAACAAAAAAACAAAAAATCTTGCTTTTTTCCCACTTTTCTGAGATTTAAAAAAGTTCAGTTACAGGCTTGCTGTTCTGAACTGTTTGTAAGTTTCTTGGAGGCCATTTTTTGCTTGGGCTAAAGGGAAGTCTCTCTGTTCATCAGTGGCAGTGATAAACATTGAGCAGTCTGCCTGCCCCTGTGGGAGTGGTTACTGCCTTGAAACTGTAGTTTTATTGGCCATTTTGGGTCAATTCCAAACTCCTTGATCTCCCTCTCTTAAAACCCTCTTTTGCACGGTTGTGCACGTGTTTGTGCATAGTGCAACAATGGGCAGCACTGCCTAATTGGGTTTGAACTATTCCTGGCTCCACAAAGTCTGCTCTTCACTTTTTCCCTTAGAACTGCTCTATCTCTCCAATTAAACACCATATTCTCATTCTAAGGCCATTCCCTGGTCCAAATAAGTAATCTTGCAAGTTAGCACTATTAAACCATAAGCACTACTTACTCTTATACTCTCTACAATTACCTTGACCCCTATTGGTCTGTCTTAATTCAGTTTCCCTTTATTACTCTAGCATGTCCAAAGGTCAGTCAATGGTTTCCTCTCCAGTCCAGCTGGTGAATCTGGGAATTTTGAGGCAATGTTACAACTGTCTCATGTACACGGACAACCCTCTCCTCCTCCAAACAGGTTCAAATATACGTGAGAGATGCAACCATATAGCCAAACTGGAGGCTGAGCTCTCTCATCTCAAAACTGGTGAAACCAGTCAGGAGGAGAAGGTAACCTCACACAACACAATTCCAGTATCAAATAGTCCCACCACATCAGCGAACCAAACACATAAATACACAAAAACATACTCAGAGGCTCTAAATAAAAATCTACCTAAGCAACAGAGACCTCCAAAGCAGACATCCAAGCAAACGCTACCCCAAAACAAAACACGCACAACACATAGCCAACAAAAAGTCAGTGTGCCAAGCAGCCACAGCCCTTAAGGCTGAATAACACACCTGATACTCTTGTAATAGGTGACTCTATTGTCAGACACACTGACATCCTGCTCACCAGGCTGAACAAAGAGAAGGTCACAGTGAGCTGCCTCTCGGGCGCTAGGATCCGCCACATAACGCAAGCACTCAGGTCACTCCAAAGCAAATACAAACATGACTCAGTCATTGTACATGCTGGTGTGAATGACCTGAGATGTACCTCCCTGGACTACATGAAAAGAGACATAGAGGAGCTCTCTGATCATGTAGCCCAGGCCGGTATGACCCTGACCTTGAGCAGCATCTTACCCTCACCTAGAATGATGCCACAGTACAAAGACAAAATGATCGATTTTAACAATTGGCTAAAATTTTGGTGTCATTCAAAGGGGATCCAGTGTCTGTCAGCCTGGGATGACATGCTCGACAAGCCATGTTGCTTCACTAGGGACGGCTTGCACCTGTCACCACTGGGCTTTTGGATATTGGCAAAGGCTCTTGCCACCCCCATAGTGCCTTTTTTTAGGCAAGTCTCAAAAGTCAAACCCACCTCCATAGTCAGCACAAGGAACAAGAAACTAAGGGTAATGCTGCTAAACGCCAGAAGTCTTAACCTCAAGATGCATGCACTCGAAGCTCTCCTCAGTATGGAGAAATCGATATCTGTGCAGTGACAGAAACCTGGTTCAAGACTCCAGAGACCACTCCAGCACTACCAGGTTATACCTCATATCATGCTTTTTGACCCCAAAACCCGGACCGAACCACAAAAGGAGGGGGAGTTTCCATATTTATCAAGGATATCCACACCTCTAGGTTAGTGGCATTGCACAAAGTTATGGAGATCGTCCATGTGCAACTAACAGTGGGCAAGACTGCTTTTCAGTCTATAGCATCCTACAGACCACCCTCTCAAAGTCAGGAATCCCACTCGGCTTTCCTGAAAACATTGGAGAACATGAAGATCTCTCCGAACACCATTATATTGGGTGACTTCAACTACCCAAACATAGACTGGGAGCACTACTCAAGCCCCAGCACCTTAGCCCAAAGGTTCCTGGAAATTATAAACTCAAATGCTATGGAACAACTAGTCACCACTCCCACAAGAGGGGATAACATACTAGACCTGATCATTACCAATATGGGTACTCTATGCTCCATACCAGAAGTATATCCCTCATTGGTAAGATCAGACCATAAATTAATTTCACTGGATATCCACATCCCGACCCCACCCACAACCCAGAAAACCACAGTGAAAACCTTCTCAAAAGCGAACTTCTCACTTCTCAAAACTGAAGTGGAATCCTTCAAGGCCCCAGGGCCAGTGGAAACTACGGCCCAAAGTGCAGAATCCTATATAAAGCATTCTACGGACATCTCCAGGAATGCATGGATCATACTATCCCAAACAAAACCAAGACCCAATCATCCAAGGGCAGGCATCCAGTCTGGTGGACCCCAGCCATAAATAAACTGTACAACAGAAGGAGGAAGCTACTACATGATAGAGCAAAATCCCTAATAGGGAAGGCAGCTCTGATCAGTACTAGCAAAAAATTACGATCCCTCATAAAATCCTCCAAGGCCAGCTTCGAGAGAAAAATTGCACAGGACACTAAAGACAATCATAAGGCTTTTTCAGTTATGTTAGGAACCTGGGATGCAACTCCCAGACTTGTTCTGAGTTGATTCTAAATGACAAAAAATACACTGAACCCACAGACATCGCCAATATCCTGGCAGACAGGTTCAGTGCAAACTTCTCCCCCCCAAAAGAGCAAGTATCTATCCTGGCAGAGGGCTGCCTCCCAAACATCTCTGATGCTCAGGTGAAGGCTGCCCTCTCTAAAGCAAAAAAACACTGCTTCCATGGGACCAGATGGCGTCCCGGTTTGCATCTTACATGAACTCCAAGAAGAACTAATCCCTCAAATAAAACAGCTGTACAATCTCAGCCTCACTACAGAATATGTGCCAACAGAATGGCGTACAGCAACAGTGCTCCCACTCCACAAAGGTGGAGCCTCTACGGACCCTGGAAACTATCGCCCCATAAGCCTGACTAGCCTAGTCTGCAAGTCTATGGAGAGGATCATCATGGAGCTCATAAACAAAGACATTGGGGACCTACAGGCACTAGATCCTACCCAATTTGGCTTTGTCAAGGGCAGATCCTGCCTTTTGAACCTGGTCAACTTATTTGAAACAGTCACCAAAGCCATAGATGAAGGGAAGGTAGTCTACACAGCCTATCTGGACCTAGCAAAGGCATTTGACACAATACCCCACTCGGGCATCATAGATAAGCTATCCAGCTTAAATATAAACCCCTATGTCACAAGATGGGTCGCAAACTGGCTCAAAGACAAAACCCACAGAGTGAGAGTTGCTGGAGCCATGTCAGACTTGAAACCGGTCACAAGTGGCATCCCACAAGGTTCTGTCCTGGGACCGCTCTTGTTCGGTATATACTTTTCTGAGGTACAGGCCAACGTGGGAGGACTATGGCTCACCAAGTTCGCAGGTGACTGCAAACTGGGCGCCATAATCGACTCTCCAGCTGACACAAACATCCTTCAAAAAGATCTCACAGAGACGGATAACTGGTGCCAGAGCCATGGTCTAAAGCTAAATGCCAAAAAGTGTATAGTCATACCCTTTGGCAAAAACAATGTGCCCACAAATTACCACATAGGCGGTAACCCATTAAGTACAGAGAAAGTAATTAGGGATCTGGGGACCCAAGTTGATAGCATTCTCTCCTTTGACAACCACATTGCCAAAGTGGTTAGAAAGACCTTCTACATAGCCCACCTCATCATGAAAGGATTCACATCTAGATCAAGAGAGGTAATCGTGCCTTTATTCATCCCTCATCAGGCCCATCATAGAATACAATGCCCCTTTTGGTATGTACCTTACCCGACACCTGCAGCAATTAGAAAGACCCCAAAAGTACCTCACCAAGAGGATCAAGGGACTCAAGCAGATGCTATATGCTGCTCGGTTAAAAACTCCAGCTCTACTCAGTTGCATACCGCCTACTTTGAGGCGATCTATGCCTGACATATAAAGCTATGTCCAATCCAGAATTAATGGACATGCTCCACCTCAGTAAATCTAAATCCCTTAGAGCCACATGCTCGAGGGACTTGAACCTCAGCACAGAAAGAAATAGAACTTGCTGGAGGGACAGATTCATAACCCAGAGGCTCCCTTCGCTCTGGAATAGAATTCCAATTCATGTTAGGCAGAGCACCTCACTGAATCTCTTCAAGAAGAATCTTGATGAGTGGGTGGGGGATCGTAGGTTTGTCCCAGGGATTACTTCCGTGTCACTATTTGACAGAGGCACAGTAAACTAAACCTTATAAAGGGCACAGTATACTCAAATCAAGGGGTGGCATAAGCCAAACAAAATCAGGCTAGGCTTGTAATTGCCCCAGGGCAGATAGCCAAGTATGAACCTATGAACCTATAATAGGGAAAATGTTCCCATTTTAAAGACTTAATGCCTCCTTTTCATAGATCATATTATTAGTGTGGGGAGTTGAACCAGCAAATGAATAAATCTACAAGTACACCATTGCCTATCTGGAAAAGGGTAAGAACAGCTTCCAGACACATTAATAAGAGTATGAGTCAACTAAAGATCAAGGAATTGTTTTTGACAACCCCAAAGATACTAACTTTGGCAAAGGTTACAGAGAGAAAAATAAACAAAATAGTTCCAGAAGCCATTTAAAGAGATATATCAACACGGACATCTGTGGTACAGCCACCTGCAGGAACAGATCTAGTACAAGGACTGGAGATACAAAGTAAAATATTGCATCCTGAAAGTGTTGCAGAGCAGAGTGTAAAACTGAATAGAAGAACTGAAGGTAATGAATCACTCAGTAAAAGAGTGTATTCCAAAGAAATGAATTTAGAAAGTGTGGAAAATGCACAACCTGAACAGAATTCTAAGCTTACAAGCTAAAACAGAACTTTACAAAAAAATGTGGAATTCTAAGCAGCAAGTATGTTTTGAGGAAGAAAAACTTATCAGTAACAAAGACTTCACAGTATTTCACAGTATAGCAAAAGAGGAAGGAACAGTGCCTGGTCAGACATATAAAATCATTTCTCTAAGTTTTAAACATAAAACTCAAACAAGGGAGATTTTGTGTGTTAATTAAGAAAAACAAAGTTGACAGTATTGTTCTTAGATACCCTTTGCAGAGGTAGGCCAATCTAGAGAAGAAAAAGAAAGTGAAAGAGCATAAGACCCAAAGAGAGAAACCCAAATAAGAAAAGATGTAATATGTGCTAAGAGGCGGACTAACCATGAGTGGAGCCCTACAGATACTCCTTATAGGTCAAAGTATAGGTACGCTAAACAGAAGAGAGTGCAATGCTACAGGTTTAAAATAAAGAAAAAAATAATAAGGTGGCAATAGCAACTGACCCTAATGAATACTGATGTGAGCTGCCTTCATTATCAGAAGAGTTAGAACTGAGATCCCAGTGCCTGTATTAATAGGAGAGGAGGCAGTGCGTTCTACCTCTTAATAGACTGACCCAGAGGAAACTGCCTAGCTAGATGACCTCCAGGTGAGTCAGATAAACTTTGAAAAGCACAGTGAGAAGACAATGTTTTAAGACAGAAAGGACATAGTACACCAGCTGCAGGTGCCCGAACCTTTCAGAATCCTAGTGATGAAATTAGCAAATAGTCGTATCTTGGAGGCACCAGAGAGTGGACAAGATAAAAGGATGCTTTCTGGTAATGCCCATTTTCAGAAGTGAGGAATGATCAGAATGGTCAGCCCATTACATGCCCCGTTCCCTCAAGAAACTAAGCATGCACAGAGTACATAGAGCTTAAAAAAAAACTAAACCATCCCTAATGGCTGCTTAAATTATGTCCACTCCTAGCTGACCCCCCCAATGCTAATGGGGAATTAATGGGCCATTTAACCAGAAGAGGCTGATGACTGGCAGACAGTTGGGACAAACAATCAGAAAAAAAGTATAATGCTATGGACTTTGTTGGGCCATTAGAAAAATCTAGAAATGGGTTTCAGTACATTTCTTTTTAAATTTTGGACTATACAGCTCAGTACATTGAGGTTATGCCCCTAACTAAGGCTTATGTGAAATCTATAACTATTGTTGTTGTTGTTCTTCTTCTGCTTTCAGCTGCTCCCATTAGGGGTCACCACAGTGGATCATCTGTTTCCATTTCTTCCTGCCATCTGCATCTTGGTCTGTCACACCAATCACCTACAAGTCCTCTTTCACCACATCCATAAACCTTATCTTAGGCCTTCCTCTTTTCCTCTTACCTGGCAGCTCCATCCTTAGCATCCTTTTACCAATATACCCAGCATCCCTCCTCAACAGATGTCCAAACCAACACAATATCACCTCTTTGGCTTTGTCCCCAAACCTTCCAAATTGAGCAGCCTCTCTAATATACTGATTCCTAATCCTGTCCATCCTCATTACACCCAATAAAAATTGTAACATCTTTATCTCTGCTACCTCCACCTCTGACTCCTGCCTTTTTGACAATGCCATGGTCTCCAACCCATATAACATAGCTGGTCTCACTACCATCTTGTAGGCCTTCCCTTTCACTGTTACTGGTACCCATCTGTCACAAATCCCTCCTGACACTCTTCTCCACCCACTCCACCATGCCTGTACTCTCTTCTTCACCTCCCTTCCACACTCACCATTACTCTGAACTGTTGATCCTAAGTATTTAAATTCATCCACCTTCGCCAACTCTACTTCCTGCATCCTCGCCATTCCTCTAGCCTCCCTCTCATTCACACACACATATTCTGTCTTAGTCCTGCTGACCTTCATTCCTCTCCTCTCCTCTCTAGAGTATATTTCCACCTCTTCAGGGTCTCCTCAACCTGTTCCCTACTCTCACTACAGATCACAATGTCATCAGCAAACATCATCTCATCTGTCTATGTGTCCATCACCATTGCAAATAAGAAAGGACACAGAGCTGATCCTTGATGTAATCCCACCTCCACCTTAAATGCATCTGTCACTCCTCCTGCAGACCTCACCATTGTCACACCGCCCTTGTACATATCTTGTACCACTCTTACATACTTCTCTGCCACTCCTGACTTCCTCACACAATACCACAACTTCTCTCTAGGCACCCTGTCATATGCCTTCTCTAAGTCCACAAAGACACAATACAATGCCTTCTCACCTTCTCTATATGTCTCCATCAACACTCTCAGAGCAAACATTGCATCTGTAGTGCTCTTTCCTGACATGAAATCATACTCTTGCTCACTAATCATCATCTCCCTTCTTAACCTAGCTTACACTACTCTTTCCTATAACTTCATACTGTGACTAATCAATTTTATCCTTCTGTAGTTACTATAGCTCTGTACATCACCCTTATTCATAAAAATCGGTACGAAAACAGTTCTTCTACACTCCTCAGGCATCCTATCACTTTCCAAGATTTCTTTAAACAATCTGGTTAAAAGCTCCACTGCCATCTCTCCTAAACTCCTCCATGCTTCCACATGTATGTCATCTGGACCAACAGCCTTTCCATTCTTCATCCTCTTCATAGCTGTCCTTACTTCCTCCTTGCTAATCTGCTGCACTTCCTATTGTTATTATTTCCAATTTTATGAATACTTAGGGAAATAGTTACTGACCAAGGGACACTATTTATGTCTAGAAGAATGCACAAACTGTGTCACTGCTTTAAGGTTAGGCATTTAAAAACATTGGTATATCATTCCCAGACAGATGGATAATGATTTAACTGCATAGTAAAATCCATGTTGAGGAAAGTAACTGTGGAAGATGGTAAAAACTTGAACCCATTTATATCACACTATTGTGTTTGCCTTTAGAGAAGCCTCAACAAAGTTCTGTTTTTGCGGGGGCTTGTTATGTGGCAGGCATCTCATAGACTATTAGATATTGGTAGAGAACCTTGGGAAGAAGAGAAATCTGCATTTAAAAGTGTCATAGAGCATTATACCAACTTAAAATATAGGCTGAAATTAGTAATGACCATTGAAAGAGAACGTATGTATGACAAGAGCATAGGCCATACATAAAGGGGTGTATAATAGAAATGCAAGGACCAGTAAATTCAAAGCTATAGACCAATGGCTAGATTTTGTCCTCTTCACAGAAAACAACATTTTGGCTAAGTGGCAGTGTCCATATGAACAAAACAGAAAAAATAAATAATTTAAATTACAGGGTTAAGCAGACGGGTTAGAGAAGACCAGAACAGATATACAATATCGACTTCTTGAAATCATGGAAATAAACACAGACCTCTGTAGTTAGTTTAATTGCAGGAACTAATAAGTCTGGTGAAGAATGAAAACTGACCTTTGTGGCTGTGGTTCAGGTAGATGATGTATTATTTAAGCCTTAAAAAGTAAATAAATAAATAAAACAAAGAAACTAATAGTCTTAAAACTTTGTTGATGAGCTCAGTCAGAAACTGAGGGTCACTTGCCTGTGATGAATAAAGGCTTGTTGCTTTGGAACACTACCTGATCTTCATGATTTTTAAGAATTATTGTGACTGAGCTCATCGAGGAAGTTTAAGGACCACTAGTTTCTCTGTTTTTATTTAATTTTTTTCCTCAAAAGTTGCGGTGGTGAGGTTGGCACTAGACAGATTCCTATGCTTCTTCATTTTTTTTATTATTTAAGCCTTAGAAACAAGAAATAAGAGAGAGTTTCTGTTAAGAAATGTTTCAGAGCTACCTGGCAGAACGGAACTGATTCAGCATCATACTCAGACTATTCCAGAAAAAAAGATTAATTTAAAGGACTACTACCTCAAAATGCAACAATTTCTTTTTTCAGAGTGTATTTTCATTTCTAGAGGATTATGCTAATGTTGTTGTGTCTTTCGGCTTTTCCCGGTTAGGGGTCGCCACAGCGGAACTCTGGTCCGCTAATGATTGGCAGTTGATTGTTACATGCCGAGTTGCCAGCCCTGATGCACAACCTTCAACGAAGGTACATCCATTCACGCATTTCTCCATGCAGAAGACGCTCTAGCTGAGAATCGAACCGGACAGCGTCTTACTATGACGCGACAACGCTACCGCAGCACCACCACCGAGGATCTAGGATTATGCTAATAGTCTCACAAATTAAAAAAGCAAGACTTAGCAGTTTCTCCACTATCCTTTTCTGCTTTCTCTGTGAATACCGTACTGTAGTTAATTGAAATATCATGATACTTTTATTAGGAATTCATCTGTTTTGCTATTGCATCACAATGCCTGCCAACAGCTGAAAATATTTTGCTAAGGAAAGACACAGCAAGGTACCCGTAGTTCCTTCTTGTTACTTCATACCCACTGAGGTCATCAACCTTTTCAAGCTCAACGCTCACAATTCTGATCCTGTGCTCTCACAAAAAGCTGCATTCCTTCTGTTTCCTGGGGGTTGCAGATATGTTAAATCTTTGATAGTCTGAACATGAATAAATCTGATAACCAATGAGCACAGCTTCACTAATTAACTGAGCTTTGCAAGCCAAGAAATATAACATTGATTGATTCAAACAAGTAAAGCAGAAAATGAAATTCACAAAATATCAGTTTTTAAAAAAGAAAAATTTATGTCAGTTATTTCTTTTTCTTGTTTTCCAAGAAATGTTAATAAACGGTGTAACATATGTGGAAAAGACATTTGTGTCAGTGTAAAACAGTCACTGACATTTTACTGAGGATTCTTATACTTGACGGCATTTCTTACTGCTTGCATTCTAAATTAATGGGACTGTCATCTGACAACACAGAAGATGGCACTGGAATTTTATCAGCTGCACCCTCACAGTGCATTTATGGGCAATGAATGGCTTAAAAGAAAACAAAATGATGTCAGCATGTCTGTTGCCATGAGGGCAGTAAAGGTTAGGAAAAAATATAATAAAATTATTAATATGTACCTATTGTAGTTGTGGCAGGTTTAGATGGTATAAAATTTCATGGAAATATAATACAATACATTTTTTACGTTTTTGCTCCTAGAAAGTCTGACAGGTTATGCAAGGTATCTCATAAACACAGATACATGTCTATGAATTCAAAAACAGATATTGTAGTCATTTCCTTATCTAAAAGTACTTCTGTAAACCATATTGCTAAAGCTAACCCCACTCCCCCAGCCAAGGACGGGAACATGTTTGACCATTATGAGAAGAAAGTATATTCAGCCACTTTAGCATTCAGAATTTTAAACAACCAGACTCCTATATTAATGCATTTACTTCTGTCTTTTGAGAACATGAAAAATTAACAAACTTGCCTTCTTCCGAGGTAAAGAATTGCTTGTATACCTCTGCTCTGGATGCAATTAAACATTCCTTAAAGTGTTCCTGTGATGCAAATGATTCTGAGTCACTCAAAAGCTTGCTGGTTGCAATCTTATAATTTACCAGAAGATGTGTAAGACTGAGATTTTAAATTATCCTTGGACATTGAGATCCTGTTCTTGGCCCTTCCGCAGCTGAGATTTTAAAATGATTTGATGAGAGAGGGAAGTTGCTTCAAGGGGTGACACAAATCTCCCAACCTTCCTTTTTTAAAGAAAATAACATTTCTTTCTACCTCAATTCCATTTTTTCAAAAGGTAATGCAAGTAGCAAGGTGCCAATAAACAGGATTGTGAAAAACAATGGTATAGAGGCTCCAAAAAGAAAGGGAAGGCCTCTCAAAATCAAGGGCAGCCCAAAAAGTCAGAATAACTATTTGCCACTTCAGGTCCCTTTCCCTCCCACCTTGGCAGTCTCTCCATATCCTTGAGCCAACATCTTCCTCTGCGGCACCAGATTATTTTGGACAAATAGGTTCTGAAAGTCAAACAACAAGGTTACTGCTGGCAATAGAACTCCTTACTTCTTTTCCATTGATGATAAAACTGAACTTAAAAGATGCCTACCCTCACATTCCCACTGTAAATATTTCAGATGTTTCTTAACATGTTCTGCATCTGGTTCACACTTTCAGTTGTCTGTCTTACCATTTGGATATCTTCTGTTCCAGTGGTATTCACAAAATGCAAATTTCAAGGCATTCACATGTTTCCATATTTGGACAATTGTCTTATATTTGCTGACTTTTTTCCAGGTGTCAAGAATCCTTGGTAAGTGTTCAGAAACTCCTTCTCAGTCTTCAGGTTTCAAGTGAGCTTATAAAAATTGTCTCTCATCCCTTCTTACAGAATAGCTTTCCTGGGATATCTTTTGTGTTCTGCCCTTGGAAGAGCATTTGTTCCTCCAAAGCAGAAATGTACCAAGAGTTCTTCCTGAGATTTTCCAACCAATCTCTGGTATCTGCCAAGGAATCATTCAAGATTCTCAGATGCATGGCTTCTATGATTTTATGATTCACTTGACCAGACGTCACATGAGAAAATAATTCACTAGTACCTCAGGTCAGTGTGGACTCAACATCAACAACCCCTAGTCATTTCTGATTCCAGTCCTTGGTTATATAAGATGGGAGGGTTTTATAAGAAGGGAGGTACTTTGGTGAGTAGCCCGGTTTTATCTCAGTCTATGTTTTCCCTTTTCCCTGTCACAACAGATGCTAAAGTGCAAGGTCTGTAAAACAAACAGGACAGACAGAGGCACAGCAATGTCAAAGACAGGATGCAAATAACCATAATCCTTTGAAAGCCTTCAGTAATGTCTGGTTTCTAGGACCTCTGGAAGGTATTATAGACAACACCACAGTCAAGTGGTGCATAAGCAAACAGGGTGGTACCTGATCTTATCGCTTTTGCAGGCTTTCTTTGATAGCCTGAGAGGTAAAAACTAAACTCAGTTTGACTCTGCAGGTTTAAACATTCCATCAGAACAAAACATTTTAGCAGACTTGTTAAGCAGGACCAGGACAGGCCTTCATAAATGGAAACTGCACAAGTCTTTCAGGAATTGATTCAACTCTGAGGAACACCTCACATAGATTTATTTGCTTCCTTTCAAAACAGACAGTTAAAGAAATTCTGTTCCTGCACTGCTTGAAAACAGGCCTGGAAGACATATGTCTTCTCATTCCCATAGACAGAAACATTCCTGTATGCTTTTCCAGCAATACCAAGGATTTTGATAAAGATCCAGAAGGATCTTCAGGGATAGGGGTGATGACTCCCTTTTGGCATAGACAACAGTGGTTCTCCCTTAATTTGAAACTCACCAAAGGCATTTACTACAGGCTTTCTCACAGATTGCATTTACTAACACAAGACAGAGGTTCCTTGATACATCCCAACCTGAGAACAATTCAGTAGACTATCAAGACTATAGAATTTTGATACCCTTGAGGCACTTTTTTAAAACACGCAGCAGGTACTGAAGGAAGCTAAACAAACTGCTGTTAGGAAACCATATATTTGTAAGTGGAAATATATTCTAGTTGGTGCCATTCTAAGAATCAGGACATTTTAAGGCCTGGTTGCCTGTGGTTCTTGATTATTTGTGTGAGTTATTATTCTCTAGTCTTTCTTACTCTTCTACCAAGATTCATCTGTCAGACATTTCTGCTTGTGTGCCTATGGATTCTCACCCTCTGTCTTCCCGTCTTCAAGTCAAGCAAGTTTTTTAAAAGGGTTTTGCTTATCCGCCCACCTAGAAAGTGGGTGACACTTCTTTGGGATGTTAACATTGTACTTGAAAAGCTAACATTTCTTCCATTTGAACCAACTCTTCAGGCTGATTTGAGGTTCTTAATATGGAAGACTGTATTTCTCATTGATCTGACTTGTGGATATTTGTTACAAGCTGTGTAGTTAGTCAACCCTATCACATTTTTCACAAGGATAGGCCTTCTTTGAGAACAAATCCTTCTTTTATGCCAAAAGTGATTTCAGAGTTTACCTTGAGACAATTAATCTCTTTGTCTTCTTCACAGAACCCCAAAACAAGGAATAAGTAATTCTTCATAGTCTGGATGTCCACAGAGAACTCAGATACTTCTTGGACAGAGCTCAATCCTTCAGGAAAGCCATTCAGCTGTTTATCTCCTATGAAGGTAAGAGAAAAGGACAATGTATCAAAGAAGATAATTTTGAGATAGTTGTCACATGTTATTTCTTTTAGTTACTTTTATTGTAGCAAGTCACTTCCAGACAGGGTTATTACCTACTCTATCAGGGCATTGGCTTCCCCTGTTGCTATCTGGAAAGGGGTGGATTCCAGAAGTATTCTAGAGGCAGCAATGTGATCACCTATACATATTTTAACAAAGCGTTACAAACTGGATTACTTTTACAGGTCTATAATAGGCTTTGCTAGCTCCATTCTACAGGGATTCCTGGATATTTAATCTAATTACTTATCCCCATGTTACTGAATTGTGGTAATCTACCCTAATAACTTTGGCTACTGCAACAGTGATCTAACGTTGACCATAGTAGAGTTATATAAGTAACTCTGCAATAACAGTAAATGTTCTAATAGATTAGTGTTGAAGTAGCAATACCTTCCCTCCATCCCCCTTGTTTTTTTTTTTTTTTCCTGTATTGCCAGGATGTGGATGCATAATATACGCATGTATTTTCCTTTCAGAGCTAATGTCTCCCTTCCTGTGGCAGGAAAGCTCTGAGATTTGTGATGTTCTAATTGCTTTTTAATATCTCTTGACAAGCTCCTGACAGTTAGGGCTAGTGGAAGGTACCCTTAAACTTCAAAAGGTGGGCCTAATAGCATAGGCTACTGCAACATTAATCTATTAGAACATCTACTGTTTACTTACACAATTATGCTATTTTGACCACATTAGCTCTAACAAAAGGATTTGGCAGATCTCTCTAACAGCCCAAGAAAAGACAGCATCTGATGTTGTTAATCTTCTTCCCATTCATCACTGATGGGTTCGGTTACGAGCCCTCGGAACTGAGTCGGCCTAAAACCAAGCTTGCGTACACAAAAAACTCTCGAGCTAAGCTGCTACCCACCCTGCTCTTCTCCCAGTTACTTCAGATCACGTTTGCCGTGCAGCCATATAGCAGCATTTTACCGAGCTGTCCAGCTAAGTGTTATATTTTATAAATATTTGTGTTTTTTTAACCTTTTTCTAAACTAACTTGTTTTTTTACCCTCTTTTATCTATCTAGCTCTACCTGTTGCGTATTTCTCATACCATTGTTGGTATGCCCTCTCCTACCCTTGTGGTATCATTTGATACCATCGTTGGTATCTTCTCTTTTCTCACTTCCTTTAGTCAGTAATTTGTTTGTTTCGTGTGTATGGATTTGTCTGAAAAAAAGGACTTTGGGGTTTAAACATTGCACTTCCCGAAACGGCAAACTCCCTAACAGTAACTTGTATGATGATTGTGTGTATTGTCTGGGGGTTTCTCACCTCTCTGTGAAACCTCCTTGCCAGATTTGCCTACGTTTTAGTCAGCGGACGCTGAATGAGGGGAAAAAATAAACTGATTTTGAAAGGCCTGTTAGTCTTACCTTTCTCAGAGGCCCTTTATGTGTCAAAGGTCTCAACCTCTCCAGTGAAGGATAAAAAACGTCCCCATTCAGATCTCTCTTCACTAGCTGGAGATAAGGGCAAGTCCCATAAACACAAGGCCCACAAATCTTCAACAGAACACAAAATTGCTTTATCGGCTCCGACTACGACTGTTGCTTCTGTTCTGAGCTCAACTCCAGTTGCTTCTTTATCCAATGTCATCGATATTACAGAAACTTTGACATCGGCGCCACCTTCGACACCGACCTCTACAGCACCAGTCCTATCTACAGTGATGACTACAGCTCTGACCTTACTTTCTTCAATAGTTTCGGCACAGACTTCACCCTTTACCGCACTGAAGGTGGTTCCGACAATTCCTTTGGAACCGATAATAACCTTGACTCCTAGTGCTTCCTCGGCACCGAGTCCCTTTTTGACGCCATTGATTCCTCTATTACCTGTCTGCAAGTTAGAGACTATGATGTTGATAACTCAAACACCACGGACCCAGTACTCACCTTCATTGGACCTGTTCTTAGGCCAGACATATAGCCCCTTTCTGGACTGACCTGACTCCCCTTTAGGAGTGTCTACAAGGTCCACCAGGAGTCTTTCTGAATTCGATGTGGTGCACATGCTGGACCAGCTGACAGCCAGAGGGATAACAAACGTTCCTAAGACTCATCCCAATTCGGGGTTTGGGTCTATTGCTCCTAGGACTCCCACCTATTCTCCTCCCTTGATCCGTCAGTTCTGAGGTCCATTGCTTTGATGTCCTTGGTGGAAGCTTATTCCTCGGTGCTGACAGTGCCCTTCACTGAGGCTTCATGGCCACCCCTTTGGGTTTCGGTTCCACTGAAACCGTCCCTTCCTCAGTATCGATTCTGAGCATGGTTCCAAGTTTTTTATCAGTTCCATCCTCGGATTCAGGAACAATACCTGCCCTGATCTCGCTTGAGGCTCCATCCCCGGGAGCAGGTATGGCAGAGTGGGGAGTGACCCCAGTTCCGATATTGTCCTACTTGGTTCCGGGCTCCCATTCCTCTTTGGGCAGGCCTGCTTTCCGGGTGATGTAGAGGGTGCTTGCTTCTGGAAGCACTCCTCCTACATTGGATCTTACTCATGCTCCCTCTGAGCTACAGCTACCACGGGCCACCTCCCAAGGACACCAAGAACAGAAGCTACAGGAAACCCCAGTTCAGGGCACTCTTCCTTCAGAGTCTTCCTCAGACATCCTCACTGAAGAACATCCTCGGAAGAAGGTGTGTAAGAGGAAACACCTTGACTCTCCGGAGGACTCTCTCACAGATGATACAGACTACAATGATGGGGAGGGGTCCCCACAGTCACCCCCTGATGAGACATCCTGGAAATATGGAAACAGGGGGGTGGCTGGAAGCCCTCCTCCTGCAGGCTTTCCACTCTCGGTCTTCTACTTCTTGGGTGACCCCACCTGCCGACGAGTTAGTCCAGCTAATCGTGCAGCATGTGTGGAAGAACCCTGATTCTATTGAGGCCATTCCCCGGAGACCAGATAAGATTATTTTTCCACCAGAGGACCATCCCTACTGGTCTAGAGGCTTGCCAGTAGATGCTATGGTGGTGGTGGCAGCCACTAAAAAGGATCTTGCGGAAGAAAGTCCTACTGTTCACCAGCCCAACAGAGAGTCCCTGGCTGTGGATAGACAAGGGAAGCAAGTTTTGGCTTCAGTGAACTTTGCAGTCAGGTTCCTGAATTACTTGGCATATTTCACGAGGCTCCAAAGAGATCTGATTTCTGAACTTTCTGGAGTCCTCACGGGTCAAGTTTCTGACAGGGCACGAGACAAGGTTGCCTCTTAACTTGCCACCCTTGAGTCTATCTCCAACTCATCCATGAGGTTGCTTTCCCATGCAACTGAAGGGGCAGCTAGAGATGCAGGTGCAGGCATAGTCATGAGGCGTCATACCTGGATGTGCATCTGTGACCTTGCAGACTCCTTCAAGTCCTCCTTTTTGAATGCCCCTATTGAACCATCTTCCTTGTTTGGTTCCAAAGTAAAGGACACACTGGCCAGCTGCAAGCAGGATGGAAAGACCTTGTCTGCCATTGGCCTATGTTTTTCCAAGCCCCAGTGTTCTTTTTCCAGGAATCAGGGGAGTGGGAAAATATGGCACAAAATATCTCAAGGTCATTTCCACAATGCACGTGATGAGGATTCCCCTAGAGGCAGAGGGGTTCCAATGGTGGAAGATGCCCTTTCAGAGGCAGAGGGGGTCCCTGAAATTAAGACTCCAGGGATTCTTTCTCTGGACAGTCTTATCAGTGCTCCTGAAGGTTTGCCCGATTGCTTTGCTCTGAAAGCAGTCGGGGCTCATTTTTCTCTGCAACAAACTGCCTGGCACTCTATCACAAAAGACCCCTTGGTGCAGAGAATAATCTCCAGAGGTTATTACATTCCTCTAACATCACGTACAAAACCTACAAAGTACCTAACGATGTTCCACCCAGTCAAGGGGAAGCAATGGCTTTAGAGATAAGAAAGCTGTGTCAAAAAAGAGTCATCCAACCAGTCCCCCCAGACCAATGCGGATCCGGTTTTTACTCAAGATTCTTTTTGGTGCCAAAAAAGACCAGGGACTGGAGATCCGTTTTGGATCTCAGCCATCTAAACAAGTTAGTGGTCCAAACCAAATTCCACATGGTCACTGTTCAATCCATTCTCCCTTTTTTATGGGGGGATGTTTGCCTGTGCTCGATAGACCTCTGGGATGCGTATTACCATATCAAAATGGACAAATGTTCCAGGAGTCTCCTTCACTTCTGGCTAGGAGCCAATCTTTACCAGTTCAGCGCCCTGCCATTCAGTCTCTCAACAGCCACCAGAGTGTTCATGAAATGCCTAGCAGTGGTAACAGCTCATCTGAGAGTTCAGGGTTTCCAGGTGTTTCCATATTTAGATGACTGGCTCCTCTATGCCCCCACCAAGCTTCTCCTGACCATAGCCTTCCATTACACACTCTCACTGGCAGAGTCTCTAGGCATCACAGTCCATTGGGAGAAATCCAATCTACAACCTACCCAACAATTGGAATTTATAGGGGCAGTATTCAATACCCGAACATGCCTGGTATCTCTACCAGCTGACAGGCTTCAGAGGTTAAGATTGCAAGTACAAGTGATACTTTGTCAAAGAAAGGTGTCAGCAAGAGTAGTTCTCCCAGCTCTGGGGTCTATGGCTGTGGCCATTCTGATTGTTTGTCTGGCAAGATTACACATGAGACTGTTACAATGGCTCCTATTGTCCCAATGGTTGGCAAATCTTCACTCCCTAAACTCACAGATCCTCATTACCAACTCTTGCAAGCAAGATCTCCTCTGGCTGATGAGGCCAGATGAAAAACTTTGCTGTCGCCCCTTCCAGACCCCTCAACCCAATGCCATGGTGACCACGGACGCTTCCCTGATAGGGTGGGGGGGGGGCATTTTCAGGGAAAGACAGTCCAAGGCACGTAGTCCAGCTTAGAGGCCAACCTGCATATCAATGCTCTGGAGTTGAGAGCAGTGCTGTTGGCGTTGCAGGCATTACATCCGCTCCTTCCAGTGGAAACGATTGCAATTCAATCAGACAATATGTCAGTAGTCTGGTACATAAACAAACAAGGAGGGACCAAATTCTACCCCCTGTGTCGAGAGACCTTTAGAATTTGGCACTGGGCGATAGCTTCCAACCGCTTTATTATAGCAACGCATATCCCGGGGAGCTCCAACATGATTGCGGACAGGCTGAGCAGATGCATTCTCCTTCCACATGAGTGGTCTCTCAATCTGAATGTGATGGCAGAAATTTTCAGCCGATGGGGCCAGCCTTGCTGTGATCTCTTCGCTTCCCCTTTGAACAACAAATGCAGCAGCTTCTTTGCCCTTTTACCCCCAGAAGAAGAGTCCCTGAGAGACACTTTGACTCATGATTGGCCCAAGGGTTTCCTCTATGCTTATCCTCCAATTCCTTTGATACCCCTATTTTTGAAGAAAGCAATTCAGTTGAGATGCAAGGTGATCCTCATTGCCCCATTCTGGCCTCGACAAGTGTGGTTCCCCTTCCTCCGACCTCACCTGTTACAACCTCCATGGATCCTGGACTCTCGTCCGGACTTAATTTCTCACCCCCAAGGGTTGACTCTCCCAAATCTGTCCACTCTCAAGCTGACAGCTTGGTTTCTCCACTTCCATTAATTGGCAGGCAGGAAACCCTCTCCTCACCTGTTTGCGATATTATTCTGGCTTCCCATAAGCCATCCACCAGAAAATTTTACAGAGATAAGTGGAAAAGGTTTGCTCTCTGGTCTAAAGAACAGATGCTAGACCCCCTCTCAGTTCCTGTATCTGTCATACTTCAATACCTTTCTGAGTTTTTTGAGAATGGAGCATCAGCTTCTACCAATCGAGTTCACTTAGCAGCTATTTCCAGTTTTCAGAATGGTTTAGAAGGCGTTCCACTTATCTCCACCCGCATATGCAAGACCTTTCTCAAAGGAGTTTTTCATAGCAGACCTCCAATCAGGCAGCCTTTAGAGGCATGGAATCTCTCCCTTATATTACAGTCTCTGTCTTTACCCCCTTCTGAGTCTGCTGCAAAATGTGTCCTCAAACTTCTATCGTGGAAATCTCTATTTTTGGTGACTGTCACATCACCTAGACAGATATCAGAATTACAAGCCTTATGCATCAAGAGTCTGTATTTAATCTTTCATAAAGACAGAGTATCTCTTCGTACTAACCCATCTTTTCTCCCCAAAGTGATTTCTGATTTCTCTGTGAACCAGTCCATTGAACTCCCAGTGTTTTTCCCAAATTATTCCAGTAAAGGAGAATACTGTCTGCATTCATTGGATGTACATCGACAACTATGCTTTTACCTGGATAGGACTAAATCAGATCAACTGTTCATTTCCTTTTCTGGACCAAAAATGGGATGTGCTGTATCAAAAGTCACTTTATCAAAATGGCTCTGAGATTGTATTGCCTTTTCCTATTCACATGCGAATGAGTATCAAAGCACATTCAACGAGAGCCATAGCGACTTCTGTTGCTTTTCAATCCAGAGCCTCTATGGATGACATTTGCGCAGCAGCCACTTGGGCTAAACCTCACACTTTCATCAAACATTACAAGTTGGACATGGTCTCCAGGGGAAGAGCGGCCTTTTGCTTAATGGTACTCAGGAATGTTCTTCCATAAGGGCCACCCAGGTTTTCAGTAGCTTGGGATTCTGTCCCATCAGTGATGAATGGGAAGACAATTAACAACATCAGATAAAGAAGTTATGTCTTACCATAACGTTCCATCTGTGTTGTTGATTTTCTTCCATTCATCACATCCCACCCTCTGTCCCCCACCAAAGGCTCCTGGTCTCATGGGTCCTTGTGGTGTTTTCAGGGTTTTTGCACAGAAATGGCCTCTGCTTTTTACTTCTATATGTTTCATGCAAACTCGATCTGAGGTAACTGGGAGAAGGGCATTGTGGGTAGCAGCTTAGCTCGAGAGTTTTTGGTGTATGCGAGCTTGGTATTAGGCAGACTCGGTTCCGAGGGCTTGGAACCGAACCCATCAGTGATGAATGGAAGAAGATCAACAACACAGATGGAACATTACGGTAAGACATAACTTCTTTTTTTCCAATAATAGAAGGTCTATTCCAATATACTTTTCTTCATTTTGGGCTATACTGTGTCCTGAGTGCCTTTCAGATACATACAAACAGTATCCTAAAACTACATGTCAGGTATGCTACTGCTAATGTAAATGATGTAATAACACATTCAGAATACTGTGGCTGTTATTTAGGTAATGCATAGGCTATACTACTCTCTCTAAGATGTGCCAGGTTAGCTGCCCATGCCTGAATATCCAAATTAGGCATTACAGAGGTAAAATATTTAGGCTATGTAATTGGTAGTGAATTATTATTATGCTCCAGAAAGAAAAAAAAAAACACTTGAAGCTGTGAGAAACTAGTTTATCCCTGCCACAAAGAGTCAAGTGAGGGTATTCTTCGAGTTTGCTGGATTCTGTAGAAAATATGTAACCACTTTGCATCACGAGCTTCCCCATTAACAGATTTGATATAAAAGAAAAGATGCCCCTTATGGTTCAGTAGATACTAGAGAAAGATCATACTTTTAAGTAGCTAAACAGATTACTTTGATATTCCACATTATGATCACTGCTTTAGTAGCCTAAGATAAACAGGTTATATCCTACAAAGGATATCACTAGCCAGCCAGCTTTGCAAAGATTAATGATGCCTTCCATATGCCCTAACTGCCTGGATAAAAGGCAGTTACAGCATGAAAATCTTCAGGACTTTTTAACTGCTGAATTGCAGTCTCTCTGTTGGGATCATTGAGCTGATGGTCAGTTACAAATCCTTCCTGGGAGGGAAGGTAAGTTCCCTTTCGGGAAAACCTTCCATTAAATTATTTTTATGGGGAAATTTATGGGGAAATACTGTGTTTATCTGTGAAAATGTATTTACCTCTTGTTAGGAATTGTTATTATGGACTATCATTTTCTTTAAAGGAATGTTTTTTCATTTGAGAATGCTTGTGAAAAAATATGTGTTTAAATGCTTTTTGGCTAATTTTTTGAAATTACTATGTAGAATAATGGTGTTTGGGTAGGATATTGTGGTTTAAGCAACTGCTTACTGACATCACACAGGCTCCATTACCCACCTTGTTAGTACTCTTTTCGACTGACCCATGGAGGAGATATCAATTTCTCTAGTTCTTCCTTCCCCTGTCCAGGCACACATAAAAAAATATATATATTTGGAGTCTTTGGTCCAGCCAGCTCTGTCACCACTGCTAATGGGTGACTGCTGTGGCCAGACCAGGTTTCTTGGACCGATCATCATTGTCTTTTGGTTCCCACTGGTATAGCCCATATAGCCACTAATGACTGAGAGTTAATCATTTCCTCTGTTGTCTGTTTGTTAGCACTTGCATGACAAGAGGGAATCACTCTTGTTGGTTTCAGGGTAAGTAGCAGATGAAGGTTTACTGCAAAGCCAAGCCAAGTTAGGGTTAGTTTCCTGTATCCCTGCAATGACTCAGTCTTTTCCCAGAGAATTTCCCAGTGCCATTGAGGTATGTACCTTGTCCTGTTCTCTAGCTCTTTGAACTTTGAGCAGGGAAGACTTACTGGGATTACTTAAGGGATTACTTCTAGCCTTGAATGTTTTTTTTTGTTACTTCACTACCTGCTAATAGGAAAAGAAAAGGGGTTTCCTCTTTTCTATTACTGAGCCTCAATCAGAATGGCAAGAGCAGGAAGAGAAGTGTTGTTCATCACTATTTCTTCTGAAGCTGAAGATTCTCTTACTGAGAAAGTATTTAAATTTTCCCTCCAGTACAGTTACTTTTCTGAAAGGTTTGTTTCAGTGGAAACAGACTAAAATCCCTATGTCCCAAAACATGCATTATGTTTTGTTACCTCTGGTGTTCCCTCTACCTGCCAGTTGATCCCCCATGATGCCACAGTATAGACAAAATGATCAGTTTCAACAATTGGCTAAAGTATTCGTGTCATTCAAAGGGGATCCAGTGCCTGTCAGCCTGGGATGACATGCTCGACAAGCCACGTTGCTTCGCTAGGGATGGCTTGCACCTGTCACCCTTAGGCTTTCGTATACTGGCCAAGGCTCTTGCCACCCCCATAGTGCCTTTTTTAGGCAAGGCTCAAAGGACAAACCCACCTCCATAGACAACCCAAGGATAAAAAAACTAAAGGCAATGCTACTCAATGCCAGAAGTCTAAACCTCAAGATGTATGCACTTGAGGCTCTCCTCCGTATGGAAAAAATGAATGTCTGTGCAGTAACAGAAACCTGGTTCAAGGCTCCTGAGAGCACCCCAGCACTACCAGGTTATAACTCATACCATGCGTTTCAGCCCCAAAACTCGGACCGAAGCACAAAAGGAGGGGGAGTATCTATATTCATCAAAGATACCTACACCTCCAGGTTAGTGGCACTGCACGAAGCATCGGAAACCATCCATGTGCAAATAACAACGGGCAAAACTGCCTTTCAGTTTGTAGCCTGCTACAGAACACCCTCCCTATTACAGGAACCCCACTTGGCATTCTTGAAAACACTGGAGAATATGAAGGTCTCTCCAAACACTATGTTACTGGGTGACTTCAACTACCCAAACATTGACTGGGAAAAACTACTCAAGCCCAAACACCTTCGCCCAACGGTTCCTTTAATTTATAAATTCTAACGCAATGGAACAACTGGTCACCACTCCCACAAGAGGGAACAACATATTGGACCAGGTCATCACCAACATGGGGACTCTATGTTCCATACCAGAGGTAAACCCCTCATTGGTAAGATCAGACCATAAACAAATTTCCCTGGACATCCATATCACATCCCCACCCCCAGCCAAGGAAATCATTATAAAGAATTTCTCAAAAGCCAACTTTGCACTTCTCAAGACTGAGGTGGAATCCTTCAAAGCCCCTGGGTCAGAGGATAATACAGCCCAATCCGCAGAATCCTTTACAAATGCATTCTATGAGCACCTGCAGGAATGCATGGATCGTGCCATCCCAAATAAAACCAAGAAACACTCCTCCAAAAACAGGAGACCGGTCTGGTGGATCCCGGCCATAAATAAGCTATACAACAGAAGAAGGAAGCTACTACATGACAGAGCAAAATCCCAAAAAAGGAAGGCATCTCTGATCAGTATTAGCAAGAAACTTCGATCCCTCATAAAATCATCAAAAGCCAGTTTCGAAAGAAAAATTGCCCTAGACACTAAAGATAATCACAAGGCCTTCTTTAGTTATGTCAGGAACATGGGCAGAAACTCCCAGATATGCTCTGAATTGTTGCATAATGGTACAAAATATACAGAACCTAGGGACATAGCCAACATCCTGGCAGACAGATTCAGCACAACCCCCCCCTCTCCCCCCAAAGGAGCAAATGCCTATCACAACTGAATGTAACCTCCCTGACATCACAGATGCACAGGTGAAAGCTGCCCTCTCCAAAGCAAAAAACACAGCATCTATGGGACCTGACGGTGTCCCAGGCTGTGTCTTACACGAGCTCCAAGAAGAACTGAACCCTCACATTAAGTCACTGTTCAAACTTAGCCTTACTACAGGATATGTACCCAAAGAATGGCATACAGCTACAGTGGTATCACTCCAGAAAGGTGGTGCCACAATGGACCCTGGAAACTATTGCCCCATAAGCCTGACTAGTCCTGTCTGTATGGAGCGTATTATCATGGAACTCATAAACAAAGACATTGGGAGCCTCCTGACACTGGACCCTACCCAATTCAGCTTTGTTAAGGGCAGATCTTGCCTCTTAAACCTAGTTGATTTCTTTGAAACAGTTACCAAAGCCATAGATGAGGGCAAGGTAGTCCACACAGCCTACCTGGATCTCGCAAAAGCCTTCGACACAATACCCCACTCGGGCATCATAAATAAGCTTACCAGCTTAAATATCAACCCCTATATATCACAAGATGGGTTGCAAACTTGCTTAGAGATGGAACCCACATGGTCAGAATCGCAGGTGCCATGTCTGATTCCAAACCAGTTACAAGTGGCATCCCACAGGGCTCAGTTCTGGGACCTCTCTTGTTTGGTATATACTTCTCTGAGGTTCAGGCTAACACAGGGGGATTATGGCTGGCAACGTTCGCAGATGACTGCAAACTGGGGGCCATAATCAAATCTCCAGCTGACACAAGCATCCTCCAAAAGGGTCTCACAGAGACGGATGCTTGGTGTCAGAGCCACGGCCTCAAGCTAAATGCTAAAAAGTGCATAGTCATCCCCTTTGGGAAAAACAAGGTGCCCACAAATTACCACATAGGTGGTAACTCATTAAGTATGGAAGACGTAATTAGAGATTTGGGGACCAACGTAGATAGCAATCTCTCCTTTGATAATCACGTTGCCAAAGTGGTTAGAAAGACCTTCTATATAGCCCACCTTATCACGAAAGGGTTTGCATCTAGATCAAGAGAGGTCATTGTGCCCCTCTACTCATCACTCATCGGACTCATAATTGAATACAATGCCCCTTTTGGGATGTACCTTACCCGACACCTGCAGCAACTGGAGAGACCCCAAAAGGACCTCACCAAGAGGATCATGGGCTACAAACAGATGTCCTATGCAGCTCAACTAAAGAAACTCCAGCTCTACTCAGTTGCTTACCGCCTACTTAGAGGCGATCTATGCCTGACGTACAAAGCCATGTCAAACCCAGAATGAATGGACATGCTCCACCTCAAAAAATCCAAGTCCCTTAGAGCTACACGCTCCAGGGACCTAAACCTCAGCACAAAAATAAATAGGACATGCTGGAGGGACAAATTCATTTCCCAGAGGCTCCCCTCACTCTGGAATAGAATCCCAATTCATGTTAGACATAGCCCCTCGCTGACCCTCTTCAAGTGAAGTCTGGACGCGTGGATGAGAAATTGCAAATTCACCCCTGGGATCTCTTCTGTGTCCCTGCTAGACAGAGACACAGTAAACTAATCTTAAAAGGGTACCTTCTGTGACCTACTTTACAGAGGCACAGTAGGCTAATCTAATAGGGAGGCGGAATCCAAATACACTCTGGCTAGCCTTATAAATGTCCTAGGGCAGATAGCCTAGTATCTACCTATGAACCTATGAACCTAAGTGCTATTTGCCTTAGAGGATATTTCCTTTACAGCTTTAAATTAAAACACTGTGCTAGATACTTTACCTTTCTTTAGCTAATTTTATGAAACACCTTTTCTTTAAATTAAAACAGTGCCTTAGCCTTAAGCACCTTTTAACAACTACAGCTGCAAATCACAACAAAATAAGGACATACAGACGTTTAGTGACATTTAAAGAAACATACAAACCTGAAAGCTGATTGCCTTGAAATTGTCTTTCCCTGGCTGCTAAAGTTGTAGTGATCTCACCTTAACCAATGGTGTTGGATTCCTAAAATAGCTGACTGACATAGTTAAATATATATATATATATATATATATATATATATATATATATATATTGATAGATATATGACAGTCATAGATGAGTAACATTTTTGGCTTACTCATGTGATACAAAATTCTTACTTTGTTATCTTCTTCTGTTCTTCTGTAACTTGTCTGAAATGGTCATGAAAGATGAATTAACCTGCGGGCTTGTCTGCTAATATCCTTACATTTCTGGATGAGCATGCTCATGCTACTCAACCACCATTTTTTCCCAAAGTATTCCAGTTTTGGCTGATATTTTCCCTGTCCCTTGAAAAATGTTTACTTTTCTGGTAAATCATTGAAGATTACAGTCAGACCAGACATTAGAGTTTCTTACTACTGCTCTGTCAAACCTATTTTTCTACAGGCTTCTAAGTGAATTAAAACAGTATTTAACTTTTATGTTTATAGCACCTTTTTGTGTGCCAACAGTTAATGCCCTTCTTACAGTATCCTCACACTTGTTGAAACTGTCTTTCTTAACTGAATGACAATTAATAAAACGCAACATAAGAAATGGCAAGACATAGGTGTCCAGTTTTGACAGTCTAAGAAAAAGCTAATTTGTATTCTTCTACAAGTTAAAAGGATAACTGTAGGCTGCGTAATGAGACTGAATAATTTTTCCTTGTAGCATGCCTTAAAATAAATTTTTTTCAGATGTGAAAGGACCTGTTTCAGCCACTGCCTGGACGCAAAGTAATACAAGATAATTGTATAATGACGTGTGGGTCAGATTCATTAATGCCAACACTAAGTGTATATGATCTATATTCAAGAACATCTCTACCACATGTTTTGTGCCTTCAAGTCACTCAGAAAGATTATGCTAAGTGTACACATAGTCTTTACTTTGTAGAAACCGTTCATGAATCCCCCTCAATATCTAAAGCTGCAAAACAATCAGTAGGAAAACTAAAATTAGGAGGAAGAAGGTGTGAGTTATGCCTGTGTTGTCTATTCGTTCAAAACGGTGTACACTCAATGTAGGCATTAATGAATCCAAGGGTCAAAGTAAATTACATATTTATAAAAAGCACTGTGAAATTATACTTGAGCAGGAATACATTTAATAACATGTACATAAAATATTTAAACTGAGCTACATATATATGAGAAAAAAGACAAATGTATGTAGAACTTTAGAGACAACAATATTTAGGTTAGTGTTAGACATCTAACAGATTAGTACACTACCAAGTCACACATTACAATATGTAAGCAATAACTGAAATACTGTTTTAGTGCTTTGTCTTTCTGTTTTCTTCTGGAACAGGGTGCTCGCCCTCTCTTTTACAAAAATATATTTTTAGTGCAGCTAAGGACAGCAACCGATCACTCAGCCAAATATTGGCTAATTTATGCTATGCTGGTAACATTTTTCTTTTAATTAGCCACTTGAGGCCAGTGAGCGCAGCAGGTTGGGTGGTGGGAATGAATGCATTTACTCTGGCTAGGGACATTATACTGTCTATGTGAGTCTCTATCTTAGCTAGGGACATTATACTGTCTATATGAGTCTCTATCTTAGCTAGGGACATTATACTGTCTATGGGAGTCTATATCTTAGCTAGGGACATTATACTGTCTATGGGAGTCTATATCTTAGCTAGGGACATTATACTGTCTATGGGAGTCTATATCTTAGCTAGGGACTTATACTGTCTATGGGAGTCAACATCTTAGCTAGGGACATTATACTATCTATGGGAGTCTATATCTTAGCTAGGGACATTATAGGGTCTATGGGAGTCTACATCTTAGCTAGGGACATTATACTATCTATGGGAGTCTATATCTTAGCTAGGGACATTATACTGTCTATGGGAGTCTATATCTTAGCTGGGGACTTATACTGTCTATGGGAATCTATATCTTAGCTAGGAATATTATAATGTCTGTGGGAGTCTATACCTTAGCTAGGGACATTATATTGTCTATGGGAGTCTATATCTTAGCTTGGGACATTATACTGTCTACAGGAGTCTATATCTTAGCTAGGGACATTATACTGTGTATGGGAGTCTATATCTTAGCTAGGGACATTATACTGTCTATGGGAGTCTATATCATAGCTAGGGACATTATACTGTCTATGGTAGTTTATATCTTAGCTAGGGACATTATACTGTTTATGGGAGTCTATATTTTAACTAGGGACATTATACTGTGTATGGGAGTCTATATCTTAGCTATGGACATTATACTGTCTATGTGAGTCTCTATCTTAGCTAGGGACATTATACTGTATATGGGAGTCTATATCTTAGCTAGGGACATTATACTGTGTATGGGAGTCTATATATTAGCTATGGACATTATACTGTCTATGTGAGTCTCTATCTTAGCTAGGGATATTATACTGTCTATGGGAGTCTATATCTTAGCTAGGGACATTATACTGTCTATGGGAGTCTATATCTTAGCTATGGACATTATACTGTCTATGGGAGTCTATATCTTAGCTAGGGACATTATACTGTGTATGGAAGTCTATATCTTAGCTATGGACATTATACTGTCTATGGGAGTCTATATCTTAGCTAGGGACATTATACTGTGTATGGGAGTCTATATCTTAGCTATGGACATTATACTGTCTATGTGAGTCTCTATCTTAGCTAGGGACATTATACTGTCTATGGGAGTCTATATCTTAGCTAGGGACATTATACTGTCTATGGGAGTCTATATCTTAGCTATGGACATTATACTGTCTATGGGAGTCTATATCTTAGCTAGGGACATTATACTGTCTATGGAAGTCTATATCTTAGCTAGGGACATTATGCTGTCCATGAGAGTCTATATCTTAGCTATGGACATTATATTGTCTATCGGAGTCTATATCTTAGCTAGGGACATTACACTGTCTATGGGAGTCTATATCTTAGCTAAGATGTTATACTGTCTATGGGAGTCTATATCTTAGCTATGGCCATTATACTGTCTATGGGATTCTATATCTTAGCTAGGGACATTATACTGTCTATGAACATCAAGCTGTAAAACATTGCTCTCTCACTCTCATCACAGTATGATATGAGACAGGTACACAGGTAGTGGCTGTCTTTTTGAAGTTAGGGTGAGTACAGAGGAATGTTGTGTATATGCATTATACCAACAACATCAAATATGACTGTAGCCATTTGTTCTGTCAGTTTCATCCCAGTCTAATACTAGAGAGGTACATAGAAGGCGATTATCTTTTTTAGAGAGAGTAGGGATTTATTTTATTTATGTATGTATTTATTTATTTATTTATTTATTTATTTTCCATTTATTAACTGGGTTAGGGTGAAGCCCTTTTTCATCAGAGACCCAAGGACATAAGCTCCAATAGTACATTACTTAATACACTCAGGGATGCAGGCCATGTTGCCTGATATGATTCATGTAACTAAGAATAGTTAGAGACTAGATATAGTTTTGACATTTGAATGCTTGTTTCCTTTTTGGCCATTTTTTCCTGCAGCACACTATCAGCTGACTCTAGGACCTCTCCTTGTCTGCCATGTCTTCCAAACCTCCTTGCACTCCCCAAAGATATCTGCAGCATATGTTCAGGGGTCAAGTAGGACCTCCTTGCACTCCCCCAGGCTATCTGCAGCATATGTTCAAAGGTCAAGTAGGACCTCCTTGCACTCCCTCAGGCTATCTGCAGCATATGTTCAGGGGTCAAGTAGGACCTCCTTGCACTCCCTCAGGCTATCTGCAGCATATGTTTAGGGGTCAAGTAGGACCTCCTTGCACTCCCTCAGGCTATCTGCAGCATATGTTCAAAGGTCAAGTAGGACCTCCTTGCACTCCCTCAGGCTATCTGCAGCATATGTTTAGGGGTCAAGTAGGACCTCCTTGCACTCACTCAGGCTATCTGCAGCATATGTTCAGGAGTCAAGTAGGACCTCCTTGCACTCCCCCAGGCTATCTGCAGCATATGTTCAAAGGTCAAGTAGGACCTCCTTGCACTCCCTCAGGCTATCTGCAGCATATGTTTAGGGGTCAAGTAGGACCTCCTTGCACTCCCTCAGGCTATCTGCAGCATATGTTCAAGGGTCAAGTAGGACCTCCTTGCACTCCCTCAGGCTATCTGCAGCATATGTTTAGGGGTCAAGTAGGACTTCTTTGCACTCCTCCAGGCTATCTGCAGCATATGTTCAGGGGTCAAGTAGGAGAGCAGCACAGCTAGGATGGTGTCATACTGCTACCAACGAGCGTGTTTTATTCCTCACCCCAACATGTTGGAAGGCTCAAGTCAGACTGAACAAATCTTCTAGGCTTCTAAGATATGAAAAGAGATTTGTGAAGACTTAGAGAATATGTCTGGATTATTCTGAATTATAATACAATATTCATTATGAAAACTACTAGTTTTGCATTTTTAATATTTACAGAAATTTGTTGCTGCTTGTATATTTTCAGTAACACTTGCAGTTCATTTGGTTTCTTTCCAAATGTGATTTTACAAAAAATGTTTAGAAATCTAAGGATTATGTAATTGCAAGAGGTGTCGCTTCTCAAGTGCTAGGTGAAAAATGAGATACCACTGTTACCACAGGAGGCGCAGTTGTTATGTGTCAAAGTAACCCAGCCTGCATTTTGTGTGTGCAATATTAATAATAATAAAGGAATTTGTTGTATGCAGTCTGCACTAGAATGTTACTTTGTTTTGCATATTGATTGTATACTTGACTGCTCAGAATGGCAAACAGTGTACAGCTGCCTCTTAACAGTTCGGTAAATTTCTTTTCTTTTTTTTTTCTTTAATTGCCAAAGCTAGGGTTGTAAAACCCTTTTTTGAATTAAACCATTTATTCACTTGCTCTTTTGAGGGTGTGCCATTCATTCTGTGGATCAGATTAGGCAAAATGTTTTCTTATCCCTTGTTTCACCCTTGTCTATATTTGGTGGATTATAATGATTGTGGTTATAGCGGCCTTTTATCTCCAAAATGTTCTGAAGTGGTAATTTGTTATTACTGATTAGTACATTTTATTTAACTTCTTGTGGGAAACATGTTCAAGACTAAATACATTTTAAATCATATAGTCAAAGTGAATTTTTTTTATCAGACAATAAATATAGTTTAAAACAATCAAGAAGGTGATTATAGTCAGGATGAATAAATCAAAACAACAAATGCTTTTGTGCATAGTCCTAAGACAGTGTGGTAACAGGGGACACATTGAAAATAGCTCAGGGCTCAAGGTACACTTATTGGTTTATTGATTGATTGATTGATTGATTGATTGATTGATTGACTGCCTTTGTTGAAAAGAAAAGTCTGACTTAAGTTTGACCCATTTTAAGCGGAGGCTCAGGGAGAAAAGCTCCATTACCCAAACCTGTAATTAAGAGTTTAATTTTTAAAAACATTATTGTTTTCTGTGCAATTATACAGAATAAATAATGTTTACATTCATGAGTTACAATAAAACACAGGGTTAATAGAAAAGGTTGCATACCAATTGATAAAGGTTAGATTCAGACAATACATTTAATTTTGAAAGTAGTTACCTGTAACAGATTTTATACAAGCAGCTAGGATCTTTACATTAAGATAGGACATTGATTGATGGCTTTCCATTAAGATAAAAGGTTGCTAGATGGATGCTAATATTGATGTAGTGAGAGACAAATATGTTTCTGAGTATTGAGGATGAGAGTTAAGAAAAGGGTTGTAGAAGTTTCATATAGAAAAATAAAATGAGAGAGATTGCCAAAAACGTAGTTGAAAGAAAGACTGTAAGTAAGGTGAATTCTCACCTGGGTAAGGGACCTCCTCTGCAGAATGGTTTCCAGGAGAACATTCAAAACTCTTGTCTTACTCCCATGGGATTACACTCCTGATGTGTCTCCAGGATACAGTTCAAGGAGCTTACAAAGGAAAAAAGTAGATCTATATCTAGATTTATTCCTGAGTGTTTCACTCAGTCCAAGTCTACAAGGGAATTTCTCAGGCTATTAGGATTCAAGGCACGTATGATTCTCATGACTTATCTAGCCAGATTCCACATGAGAAAGATTCAATGATACCTAAAATCTGTGTAGTCCCAACATTTATTCATTAATTGCTTTTGTTTACTGGGAAATTCGACTGGGCACAGGACCCATTTTCAGTGGAGATCCAGGGGAAAAGGCTCCAATGTAAAAAGAACAGAACTATACAGTCTTTACAACATTTTTCAAAGAAGGAAGAACCACATTTCAAATTTCATAAAGTATACAGATATTCATGTTGTTATTTTCAACAGAAAGCAGTATATCTTACAAGAGGTACAGTGGTGAGAGAGGCAGGGTAGGGAAATAGACAAGATAAGAGTAGTTTGAGGTGAAGGGGTATAGCAAAATGGGGGAAGCGTGAGTTACAGTACAAGTAGGAGGAGGAGCAGGAATGAGGCTGAAGAGGAGTGATGCATTAATCTGGTGAAGCACATCTGCAGAGCCAGGGATTCAGTAAGTGAAACCTTAACTGTAGTTTGAATGACTTCAGCGAAGAGTTCTGTCCTGCTGTTAGGTTGATGGAGTTCCAGGTTTTTGACACTTGGCAGGAGTAAAGAGAACAGCTTTCAGAGTTATTAGGTTTTCAAAATCAAGAATCAGTTTTGGTTTTTGTAAAAAGGAATCTGCTTTGGTGGGGAGACCGGTTTTATCTGTATCCACTTGTCCCATTCTCCCTTCCAGGTCCAATACAGCCTGTAACAATAGATACCTCAGACTTTCCTTGTGGGGCTGTAACTTTTGAACAAAAAGACAGACCAAAACATAAAAACATCAAAGGGATGTTGGCAGTAATAAATGCACTGAACTCTCTCATTCATATGTGGTCGCTAGGACTTATACAAATGATTACAGACAAAACTGCAGTGACCTTTTACATAAACAGGTTTACTCTAGATAATTCCCAATGTGCAGGTTAGCCATGGTAGCCTGGGATATAGGAATTCAACACAATCTCACTCTACAGGTGTCTTACATTTCGTCAAAGCAAAACATTGCGGTAGTCTAGCTGACTAGGACCAGACAGACTTTCAAAAATGGAAATTGAATCAGGGGTATTCCAGTATTTTATCTAGCTGTAGGAGACACCTCAGTTAGACCTTGTTCACCTTCCTTTGAGACAAATAATTGAAAATATTTGCTCCGGGATGTCTTATAAGCAAGCCTAGAAAACAGATGCATTTTCATTTTCTTGGGTGGGAATGTTACTGTATGCCTTCCACCCTTTTCCCTGATATCCAGGTAATTCTGAAGATTCAGAAGGCTCAACAAAAATCATTGGCATGAGTCCCTTCTGGCCCAGGTAGCAGCCATTCTCCCTACTGTTGATAACATCCAATGGTAATTACCACAAGCTTACTCATAGGTTGGACCTAGTCACACAAGACAGGGATTGTTTCATACACTCAAACTTAAAACAACTTCAAATAACTGCCTGGATGATAGAATTTTAATATGTTTTCAGTACCTGTTTTCTGTAGATGTGCAGCATTTATTAAAGAGGGCAAAGAAACCTGCCACTAGGAAGACACACATTAGCAAATGAAAAAAAATCTAACTGGTGCTACATTAAGACAGAAGAATATTTTAAAGCTAGAATTTCACTACTTTTCCAGTATCTGTGTGAATTATTATCCTGTGGTCTTTCTTATTCCTCTTTCAATGTTTTTCAGCCATTTCAGCAGATCTGTCCTTGGGTACTCCTCTTTCAATGCACTCACAAGGTAAGATGTTTTTGAAAGGGTTTCTGCTTACTTGTCCACCTAGAAAGTAGGTGGCCCCTCCTTGGGTTCTTAATTTTGTTTTGGAGAAATGAATTCTTGTTCCATTTGAACAGTTCATCAGGCTAATTTCAGAAACTTTTTGTTTGCATTGATGAAGGCTGGACTTATAGCTGAAACCAGTTTGCAGTTGTTACTTTTTTGTTTTCTGATGCCACAATAAAAATATTTTGGCTTGCCTTTCCTTTGTGCTGGCTCGGTTTGTGGTATTTGATTTGAGAGTATTAACATGAAAAACAGTGTTGCTGATTGTGCTGACTTCTGAAAATTGTCATACCTTCTTTGAGAAGTAATCTTTCATTTATGCCTAGAGTGGTATCCAAGTGCACTCCCTGTCTTCTTTCCAAAACCTATAAATGAAGGAGAAAGTTTTATTTATAAACTGGCTGTTCACAGACAACACACATACTATCTTGGCAAAATTAAACCTTCAGAAATTCAGATCAGTTATTATTTTCTTATGCAGGTAAAATAAAGACAAGTTGTGATGCCTATCCCCTGGCCCAGCAATCAAGGAGCCTCAATCCTCACCACTAACACCAGTGAGGGGCATCTCATATAGGAGGAAAGGATAACAAATACACACAGTAAAGTGCAATTTCCCTTAAGAACAAACCGAGGTCACAGTCAGTCTGGGGTTGGTTGCTCCCTTGCTCTCCAGGTCCCCAATAAGACTCCCCACTGGTACAGCTATAGGATCCAGATCTCAGCCTAGTGGGCAAGCTAAAACTTCCAGCACCCTCTCTGTCCAACCAGTGCTTCATGTCCCTGCCAAAATAGCTGACACACACACACACTTTGAGATAAGAGTTTATACAATCACACAGAAACTCCTGGGGATGGCTGGCACAGGTTCGCCAGCTGTGCCCCTTTTCTGCCCAGTCTAAAAGTTAGTACCACTTGCCACCACCCACTAAGATTTATCAGCTACCCAAATGCCCTTAAAAGGATGTCCAATTACTACTGTGCAGTATTATTATCCAATTGGCAGTATAATTAAACAGTCAAGGCTTATTAGATTGACTTGGTACAGGATCACTATATAATGCAATGTACTCTTAGAGCTTAACTTATCTCTGCACAAAACAGCCACAGTTGAAAGGTTTTAAAATATTTAATAAATAATAAAAACGCAAGACAATATTTTTTACTGCACAGTGCTAGTTAAGAGTTCAGAGATCACAGAGAAATACTTAAAATAATTCAGTAGTACAGTTCTGACATCACAGAAAAATACTTAGTCTAATCTTTCTAGTTTCTAGCTATTTCTAAGAGAAACTAAGATAAGATAAAATAAGATAACTGGCAAAGATAAACTTACATATAGAACACAGGCAGAGTGCTGATCAGTTGGATGGTCAAGACAGAAATGCTTAATGCTCTCTGATTCTCTCTCTTTTTAAAATCACATTCCTGGTTCACATTACATCATTCTTCACACTTCCCTGGGTTCCCAGGCTAACAGAAACTACATTTACATTCTTAACATCTCCTTTTGTTATCTTGCAGCTGGTCAGGAAGCAGAGCAAAAAAAAATACATTTGCATATTTTAAATCTAACAATTTAACTCTTGGTTAAAACAATAGAAAGAATGTCTTCATTTAGACATTTTGGCACCATGTTTAAATCAAAGGGTCACGTCATGCTTAACTTGGTCAACTTTCTACCAGCAAAGTGCACTGTTGTTACTTTCATTTTTTTGCAGTTCCACATCTAACAGCAGTCTTTTCACATTTAAGAGACAAACCTGTGGCTTATATTAATATGTACAAATGTCAGACTTATCTACAAAATTATATCTGGCTAGGCTGGCAGCCTTCCCCTATCTTCACCCAATCTTCACATATCACCCCCTGAAGAACTCTAGCTAGGTTTTAAAGTGACTCTTGAGAACTGCTGCTTGAGGGAGTTAGGTCTATTATGAGTATACTTTACCCCATTCCCTGTCTTGAGAGCCCATCTGCATTGGCATTGCTAATCCCACTGCGGTGCTGCACTGACATATCATATGCTTGCAACCCTAGGCTCCATCTTAGCAACTTGGCATTTTGCTGGCTGGCTCTGTTTAACCATGTTAGGGGGTTGTGATCTGTCATAACAGTGAATTTCCTTTCATACCAATAAGGCTGAAGTTTCTGGAGTGCCCACACTATGACTAGACATTCCATTTCTACAGCTGCATAGCATTCCTCCCTGGGTTGGAGCCTATGAGTGAAATAAACCACTGAGTGCTCTTCTCCCTCTGAAGAACTCTGGCTAAGTACAGCCCCCACCCCATGGTTCGAAGCATCCACCTGCACAACAAATTATTTGCTGTAATCTGGACTGGCTAACACAGGGAGTCCTCCCAAAGCTTCTTTAAGTGTCTGGAATGCCTGCTCACATGCTGGGGTCCACACCACCTTATCTGGCCTGTTCTTCCTTGTCAAGTCTGTGAGGGGAGCAGCTATGGTACTATAACTGGGGACAAACTTTCTGTAGTACCCTGCTGTCCCTAAGAATGCCCTCACGTGCTCTTTAGTGACATGTGCAGGCCATGCATGAATGGCTTCCACCTTGGCATGTTCTGTCCTTATCTTACCACTCCCCACTCTATGTCCCAGGTAGGAGGCCTCTGCCATACCCACCTGACATTTGCTCGGCTTAATGGTCAACCCTGCCCTCTGTCATCTGCCCAGCACCTCCCTGACATGCTGAAGGTGCTCTGGCCAGGAATGGCTGTACATGGCAATATCATCTAGGTAAGCAAGGGCACACCTTCCTGCTCCTGCTAAGATATGATCTACCAGCCAATGGAAAGTCGCTGGGGCATTATTCATCCCAAAGTGCATCTTTGTGAACTCATACAAGCCAAAAGCAGTCAAAAAGGCTGACTTCTCTCTAGCACTGGGAGTCAAGGTCACCTGCCAGTAACCCTTGTTAAGATCAATGGTTTTAAAATACTTAGCTCCACCCAGCTGCTCTAGGTCCTCATCTGTCCTAGGCATGGGGTAATGATCCAACTCTATGTGACTGTTTAATTTCCTGTAGTCCACACAGACCCTGGTTCTGCCATCCTTCTTTGGCACCAGCACAACTGGGGATGCCCAGGGACTGTTGCACTCTTGAATCAGCCCTAGTTCCAAAATCTCCTGTTTCTCCTCCCACAGAGTCTGTTTGACTCTCTCAGGCATTCTATAAGGGGCCTGTCTAAAAGATCTTTGGAGTCCTGTATCCACCTAGTGCTGCCCCAGGTGGGTGCACCCTGGTTTCCCAGTGAACATGTCCTCAAATTCCTGCAACACTGCTAGGATTTCTTGAACCTGGGTAGGAGTTAGCTGCTGGGACATTGCTACCCCTTCCACTAAGGTGTCAGCCCAAGCCTCACTGAGGAGATCTTTCTACAGATCTCCCTCAGACTCCTCCTGCAATCCACTGCAAATGCTCAGCACAACGGCCTTCCTATCATGGTATGGTTTCATCATGTTAATATGGTACAATTTGTGCTTCTGCCTAGAAGTCCCACCATGTAGTTAACATCACTTACCTTTTTTACCACCTTGTAGGGTCGCTCCTAAGCTGCTTGCAGTTTGTTGTGTCTGACAGGCATTACCTACTGCCCCACAGCATACTCTCTAGCTTGAGCCTTCCTGTCATACCACACCTTTTTCTGTTGTTGGGCTTCTGCCAGGCTCTCCTGGGCCAAACCCATGAGTTTCCTGAGCCTTGTCCTGAGGTTTAGGACTTATGCCACAAAAGACCCCTTGTGAAACTCACACTCACCTTCCCACTCATCTCAAATTAAATCTAGAGGTTCCCCTCACCCTATGCCTCTACAGCAACTCAAAGGGTGAAAAACCTGCGGATTTCTGGGGAACTTCTCTCTAAGCAAACCAACAGATGGGGGAAATATTTGTCCCACTCCTTCTTAAACTGATCTGCAAATGCCCGTAGCATGGACTTGATTGTAGAGTTTAACCTCTCAACAAGACCATTAGTCTGGGGATGGTAGGGGGTGGTCTTCATGTGCTTCACCCCACAGGACTTCCACAGACAAGCCAGCAGGTCTGACATGAAATTTGTACCTCTGCCAGTCAGTATTTCTTTTGGGAAACCTACCCTGCTGAAAATCTCTAACAAAGCATTTGCCACCTTCTCTGCCTCAATGGAGGACAAAGCCACTGCCTCAGGGTATCGTGTAGCATAGTCCACTACCACTAGGATATTTTATTTATTTATTTTATTTATTTATTTTACATGTGTTAACCGGGATAGTCCATCTGGATACATGTCCATTTTCAGTGGAGGCCCAAGGAGAAAAGCTCCAAGGAGACGAATTTACAAGACATAAAGACAATTCTTAGATACATATTTCAACTGGGTCCACTAAGGGTATCTAGTTGAGAACACATATAAGTGTTAAGCCATAGACAGATACAGTTATCAGTATGTTTATAAACAACAATAAATTGTGCAAACTAACACAAAATTACCATCATTCTTTTGTTGTGGTGTACAATTTTCTTCAGGTGAAACAAGAGACTATTATTTAAGCCAAGAGTTGCATTAGTATAGGAGTGGTACTGGGGTTAGTCTGGTGTGGAGCAGGGATATAGCCATTTGTTGCTTAGGTGACTTTTGATAGCTTTTTAAATTTAGGCAGGGAAGTTTCCAGGGTTATGGATGCAGGCAGGGAGTTCCAGATTTTGGCCACATAAGAAGAGTAAAGGGAGTCACCAGCATGGTTGTGTGTTCTAGTAACTGTTAACAGTAGCTTGTCTGTGGAGCGGAGTTGTCTAGGACAGGAGTACTATTGGATTATGTTACTTAATGAAGGTGGTATATTTGGTTGGGAGAGTAGCTTGTGAGTGATGATCAGCTGATTATAGATTAGTAGATTTGGTAGGTCAAGCCAGCCCGATTGCTTTAGGTTATGACAGTGATGGGTTCTGAAGAAGCTGTTATTAGTAAATTTGATTATAGCAGGTGGTCATTTTGCTGGTTTCTGTTTTGGATAGATTGGTCAAGATTGGCGATGCATACAGTAGTGTTGAGAGAAGATGGGTATGAGCAATTGTGGCTCTAGCATTATGGGTCAGGAAGGATTTGTGTTTGTAGAGACTACCTAGCTTTTTGTTTGTATTTTTAATAGCCAGATTTATGTGTATATCAAATTTTAGCTTGTTATCAATGGTAATACCTAGAAGTTTTGTATGGGATTCAGGTGAAATAGGGGTACCGTTTTTAGAGTAGATAGTGAAGGAGGAGGTAGGAGCCGTAGTTAGTGAGGGATGAAATAGTAGGAGCTGTTTTTTGGGGGGGTTAAGTATCAAGCCATTCTCAGTAAGCCAGCTTTCGACTGAGTGAAAATTATTATTTATTTATTTTTTTTGTGTAGATCTGCTAGGGTAGGGGCACTGCATGTTATAGTTGAATCATCTGCTTATTGGATAATAGTTGAAATATTTGCAGCTGAATGGAGATTATTTGTAAAAACTGAGAACAGCAAGGGGCCCAGTATAGATCCCTGAGGTACCCCAATTGTCACAGGTAAGAGTGGAGACAAGTTATCCTGTTGCCTATTGCTGAGGTAGTGTTTGAACCAGGAGACTGATAGGTTGTCTAAACCTAGGTTTACAAGGTGGGAGATGAGTTTTTCATTGTTAACCATATCAAATGCCTTTGATAGGTGTAAGAAAATGGCTGAAGAAAGCTTACCATTGTTTCTCTTGTGGTTTATGGTATCTGTGAATGCTAACAGGGCTGTGGTTGTGCTATGACCTGGACAAAACCCGTGTTGTGTTTGAGATGAGTTCTTGATTAGTAAGGTGGGACATTAATTGATGGTGAATACATTTTTCTAATATTTTAGCAAGTGGGGATAGGATTGCGATTGGTCTGTAGTTTGATATGTCATAAGAATTGCCCCCTTTATGAAGGGGTATAATGTAGGCAGTTTTCCAAATCAGGGGTACTGAGCCTTCAGAGATACATCTGTTTATTAGTATAGAGACTGGTATAGCTATTTCAATTGCTGCCAGTTTTAAGTATTTGTTGGGGAGAGAGTCTGCTCCAGTGTTGTCAGTTTTAATTGGGAGAGTAGCTTTCTTATGTAGGAGGTTGGGGTGGGTTGTAGTTTAAAAGTGGGACTGTTGTTAGGTGTAGGGTGGTTACTTGTATTTTTGGCAGTAGGTTGCTTTTGTGCGAGGGCAAGTACGGTTTCAGTAAAGAATGTATAAATTATTCTGCTATGTTTTCTTTTGTCAAACCTGATGTTGGGGGTGGGGTAGTGGTTTTACCAGAGTGTAGTAACCTGATTAAACTGCCCAGAATTTCTTAGAATTATCCATGTGTTGATTTTGATGGGGAATAAAGTAATTTATTTTATCTTGTATGACTAGTTTCTTGGTTAGATTTCTAATCTGTTGGTACACTTGCTGCATTCTCGGGTTCTTGTTGGACCTCCAGGCTGTCCGGGCTCTATTCCTTTCTGTTATTTTTTGCCTAGTTTCCCTAGTTAACCACGGAACTGTGTTAGCCTTAACTCTGATAGTTCTTACAGGGGCATGCCTATTTAATATTTCTAAGAAGGTGGAGTTAAAGTGTTTGGTGGCTTCATCTAGGGGTAGATAATACAGTTCAGACCAGTTGTATTGCTTTAGCTCATGTAAGAAATTAGATGGGTTAAAGTGTTCTTTGTTCCTGATTGTTTGAAGTATTGGGGTTTGAGGGTGGTGGGAATTATATTTAAGTAAAAAGGTAGTTTGATGGTCACTTAATGAGTCAGGAAAGGTGCCTGCTAAGTAGGAACAAGGTATTTTATTTAGTAAGATCCAGTCTAAAAGTGTTTCTTTTTTACTACTTTTGACTAATCTAGTGAGCTGTTTGATTAGTTGAGAGAAGGTAAGCAGGTTGATATGATTAGTGGGTACTTGGGAAGAGCATGTGAGCCAGTCAATATTGAAGTCTCCTAATACAGTGGTCTCTTGAGGCATGGATTGTGACAGCCATTGAAATAAAGTTTCCATGGTAGGGATATTATTGCCTGAAGGGATATAACCTGTTACTAAGTTGATTGTTTTCTTGTTACATATTTTGAGCTTAGTTAAGAGTATTTCTGCCTTGTCCAAAGGGAGCATAGGTACCTCAGCCTTAGCCTTGGTTAACATATTTTTGTAAAGCAGGGCAATGCCACCACCCTTTTTCTTCAGTCTATCTTGGCTAAGGATACTGTACCCAGGTGGCAGGATCTCTGTATCTTTGGTAATTGGTTTTAGCCATGTTTCTGTTAAACTGTCTATATCTGAGTGATATTGTGAGATTAGAGTATGAAGCTCATGTATTTTATTGTTTATGCTCCTGATATTTAGATTTAGGAGGAGTAGACTGTTTGCTGGCCTGATATTAATTTGGGTTAGTTTGGGTAGCTGTTGTGCTTTAGTTCGAGGATTTATATTATAAGGCCCTGGGTTTGGTTGGATATCTCCATCATTTAAAGAGTTGTTGTTTTTTTTGCAATAATTTCACAATTTTTTGTAGTATTGCTATGTATTTATGGGTTGCAGTTGATTTGGGGTAGGTGATGATAGGTTTAAGAAGGGTATAGCTTATGGTAGTAGTATTGAATAGGGTAGGGTTTATTGTTAGAGAGTAACTGGGTGGGATGGGCGAGATGTTGGATGTTGATTTATGGATAAGGGGGAAGTTGTTTATTACAGGATAGTTGTAAGAAGTGATGTGGTAGGTACATACTAAGAAGAGTAGTAGGTCATTTGCAGGAGGAAAGTATTCATAGTTAAAAAGGATTGTTAATTGATAGGAGTTTGTAAGAGTGGTTTGTATGAATGTATGAGGGGTTGGGAGGGATATGATTGATTGCTGGATCTGTAAGGGGTGGGAGGGATGTGGATTGGATGTTGGTTGATTGGGGGAGGGACTGGATAAGTATAAATGTAGTTGATGTGGTGGCAAGTGGGAATTGGGGGGTAGGGTAGGCGAACGGAGTGGGGCAATCGAGCTGGCAGGTAAGACCTCAAAAAACTATCAGTTAGACCTGAGCATAGGTGCAAGTTGGGTATGCTACAAGGTTTTGTTCTTTTGCTAGGATTAATAATTGTAACCTATGGTTTACTTTCCTATCCTACAGTACTTTATAAACTTGGTTAAAGCTATTTCGATTTAAGCAACTTAAGCCTCCCTGTATTCATGATTTTTACTGTGATTCCCACAGAGGTAGTAACATGGCTTGGAAAGGAGTCTTAGAGGATATTGGTTGAATTGTAAGACTTATAGAAAAGTATAATTAAGGATCGCTGTAAGTAGGGAGAAGTAGAGGTTGAAACTATACCTGTCGCCTGCCTTCAGGTGTGCTTACAGGGAAAGATTAGATGCTACTACTAACCTTTTTATATAGATGGAATTTTGTAGGCTGGAGTCTTTGTTGAAATGGACTGCTCAGTAGCTGCTCCAGGTAACACACAGTCACTCAGTGGAGAATTAGGGCTGGGAATTGGTTAAGGTGGCTGATAGGTCTAGAGGTAAGGAGAAAAGAAAAAATATGAGAAGGAAGGGTAAAATACACATTTATATCACATACCATCACATACCAAAGCGGCATGAGATTGAAAACCAACTGAACACTAGATGGCGCTAATCCTCTAGAACAGTTACAGCACGTAATACATTAGAGTAATTAGCTAATATGTAAAATCACAGTATTTACTACACATAACATGATATAAAACACTAAGAACCAAAACTAGCTATTTAAACATTTGTAAAATCACAGTAATTGCTACACATAAATTAAAATCAAACACTAGGAACCTAAACTAACTATTTAATGTGATATAAAACACTAGGAACCTAAACTAATTATTTAAACATTAAAACACTAGAAACATAAACTAATTATTTAACCATCACTATAATGTTAAATCCCCCCTCAGACATAACATCTGACTTGGACTGCGGTAATATTCCTGTAGACTATGGTTTCAGACTCCACTGCAACTACAACATGTCATTATGTGAAGTCACTATTGTAAGGGGTTTTGCCACTAAGCAGTGGGTCAGCTGTAGTTAGTCTGTGGAAACGCTTTAGTAGTGTAATTTCACTTTAGTAGGCAGAGTTTTCCTTCTAAACACAGCTTCTGCTGTTGTTATGCAGTAAAAACGCCTATATAGGCTATCTCTCTTAATTAATCCCACAGCAGTACGGGGAGGTCTTCAGCCTACTAAACATAGCTTCTGCTGTTGTTATGCTGTGAAAACTCTTTTGTGTTATTACACTTAAGTAAGCCGAGATTGCCTACTAAGTACAGCTTCTACTGTCGTTATGCTGTGAAAATGCCTGTATAGGTTACCTCCCTTAATTAGTCTCACAGCAGTATGGTGTGTTCTTCTACCATCTAACACAGCTTGTCATTATGCTGTGAAAACACCTAGCCAGGCTATTTTCCTAATTAATCTCACAGCAATACAGAGAGTTCTTACAATTATCATGGAGATTTTGCACCGAGCACTAACTCAGCTGAAAGTATACTACTAGCGTGCCTCAAGAGGCTGTTTCATTGACTTATTTGTCCAGCAGTAAGAGGGTATGTAATTGTAGAAAGTGGAGACTCCCACTGATAACTACCTTGGATGAAATTGTATAGCTAGAGTACCTTGAGCAGTTGTTCCTCTAGGGAATTACACAGTCCAGCCATTTGTACCAGCCAAGAAACCCTGTTCACTTGAACAACCAAGTCCAGGAACTGTGAGGGTAAGGGAAGAAGGGGGATTGTGTCCACATGGTTCCCAATCACAAGGAAGCAGTTTAGAGCGATGCTCTGTGCCTAGTTCATATATTTAAGTTAAAATATAGTTCTGCATACTTCCACCATGTGTTAGAGTGTAAGCAGTGCTCCAGAGCCAGTGGCATAATTTAAACAAAACTAAAAGTCCTCACTAGATAGATCTACATACATTCTAACACAGTAACACATAAACAAATGCAACTAGAATATCTGTTTTAGTTAGGCAGTGATCCTGATACAAACAGTTATGCAGTGACCAACACACTAGATATTGCAGAAAACCACTATCAGCTATTTAGTAAACAAAAGTATTCAGATAACCCCTATCAGATATTATTAACATGACACAGTAACAAGGCATATACCACTTATTTGTAAAACAGCAAGATAACATACATATCAGATGCCATGCACACTCCTCAGGCAGGCTAGGCAGGATAGTAGTTTGAAAAATGATATACTTTTTCCCTGTGGAACTTGGGATACTCAGAGGACCCTCAATATCCATAGCTACCCTCAGAAATGGCTGCTCAATCACAGGTAAAGGAATCAAAGGAGCTCTCACCTTGTCTCCTGCCTTGCCTACCTTTTGGCACTGCTCACAAGTCCTGCAGTACCCTGTTACATCTCTGGAAATTCTAGGCAATAGAAGTTCTGCATAATACGCATCTTTGTACATTTTATGCCCATATGACCTACAAAGGGAATATCATGGGCTATGGCTAGAAGCACCAGATGGTAGGCTCTAGGCACTACCAACTACTGTACTTTCTCACCTTCTAGCCCTCCCTCAGAGGTCCAGTCTCTGTATAATAACCCTTTGTCCCAGTATACCGATTCCCCCTTTCCTTGAGAATCTGGTGCCTCATTAGCTACCTGCCTCAAGCCTTGCAATTTAGGGTCTGAGAGCTGAGCCTGTCTCAACTCTTTCCTTGTAAACCTTCCCAGCTCCCCTTCCACAGGAAGTCTGGCATCCTCTGATAGTGATGCCTCACTCTCAGCCTGGATACTACTACTCACCTCTACCTTTGCAGTCACTCTGTCCAAGGGACCATCAGTACCCACAAGCAGCTGTGGCTCACATTCAGTCTCACTGCTACAAAGTAGCTCTCTCCCTGAAGTAACTGACTCACCAGTCCTGGCTGCAAGTATGCATTCTGTCTGGGTGTCCCCCAGGCTACCAGATCCACATGCTAGTCTCCTAGCCTGACTGCATGTAACTGCATAAGCACATGGTACTGCGTCATCCAAATCCTTCCCTATAAGGACATCTGCAGGATGGTAGTTCATTACCCCTGTTGTCTCAAGACCACCTACTATTGGCATTTTGTCTTTCCCACTTACTGGCTCCCTCACCTTTTGTTCCCCACCTTGCCTCTGTATACCACACTGCCTCACTGGTTGCATTCAAAACATTTAACCCTAGGTTCTGGACATGTACCTGGACTAGTGGCTTCCCCTGCTACTGGAAGATTCTGTTGGGACAGTCTGTGCTGTCCACCATGGGTTCCTTTAGACCCATGAGCAATACTGGGGGTCCCCATTTTGTGCAGGGCTGCCCTGCTTGCCAGGTATAGGTCTCCCTTCTTCCCCAACTCATCTGAAGTAGCACATTGTCTATCAGCTAACCAGATCCTCATGTCCTCAGGCAAAGTGCTAAGGGCTTGTTCCCTCACCAAAAGGTCTGCCAGCCCTTCAGAAGTGGTGACCTGACATCCACTCACCCACCTATGGAAATAAGTGCTCAGTTCAGCAACATATTCACACACACTTTCATCTGCCTTGCGTCTATGCTCACAAAATGTTTTCCTATATGTTTCAGGTGTTAGCTTAAACAGTTCTAACAAGTGATTTTTAACAGCAGTATAATCAAAACAATCAAAACAGTTACAGCTTTACCATGGAGTAAGGGGGTCAGGAACCATACCCAGAGCCTTTGGTCAACATTATGCTGTTTGCATACCCTCTCAAACATATGAATGAAACTATCGAAATTATCTCCCTGTTTAAATTGAGGAAGAAATGTACTGACCTTTTGTGCTTTTGGGGTCCAGTTACCCCCTTCCCCATTACCTCCATGACTCTGGCGAAGAGTCAGCATTTCCCTCTCATGCCTCCTCTGCCACTCCTTTTTCTCGGCTTCTATTTCCAAACATCTGGCCTCCAACTCAAGTCTCTTTAGCTCCAGATGGATTTTAAGTCATCTGCAGAAAGGTTGAGCTGTCCATTCTCCGAGGGTATTATATCTCCATTGCCAGTCTGAATGTCCTCCTGGTTGCTGTTTTCTGATGCAGCTGTAACCAAGGCTGCAATCAGGTCTGCCTTAGTCAGGTTTCCATGCACCAGTCCCCTAGCCTGGCACATCTCCGCCAGCTGGCTCCTTGTCAGCTTTCCATACTCCACTGCTGACATGCTGCCTGCTCACCCTGACTAACTAAGCTACCAAAATAAATAAAACAATTGTGATATGAGCTCTGAGTATTCACTGCGTGGCTGATTTAGAGTACAAAACACCTTCAAAGCTCATTGTACACAGGAATTCACTCCACGCACACCACTACAAGCCGATTAGTATTTGCCAACCAATTAATATGTGGTGTGGATATCCCACCACTGCCAAACAATTAATATGTGATGCCCGTGCCCTGGCCCAGCAATCAAGGAGCCTCAATCCTCGCCACTAACACCAGTCAGGGGTGTCTCATATAGGAGGGTAGGATAAGAAATACACACAGTAAGTGCAATTTCCCTTAAGAGCACACAGAGATCACAGTCAGTCCAGGGCTGGTTGCTCCCTTGCTCTCCAGTTCTCCAATAAGACTCCCCACTGGCACAGCTATAGGGTCCAGATCTCAGCCTAGTGGCCAAGCTAAAACCTCCAGCACCCTCTCTGTCCAACCAGTGCTTTGTGTTCCTGCCCAAGTAGCTGACACAAACACACTTTGAGATAAGAGTTTATACAACCACACACACACTCCTGGGGAAGGCTGACACAGGTTCTCCAGCTGTGCCCCTTTTCTGCCCAGTCTAAAAGATAGTACCATTTGCTACCACCCACTAATATTTATCAGCTATCCAGAGGCCCTTAAAAGGGTGTCCAATTATTACTGTGCAGTATTATTATCCAGTTGGTAGTATAACTAAACAGTCAAGGCTTATTAGAGTGACTCGGTACAGGATCACTATATACATGCAGTGTACTCTTAGAGCTTAACGTATCTCTACACAAAACAGCCACAGTTGAAAGGTTTTAAAATATTTAATAAATAATAAAAACACAAGACAATACTTTTTACTATACAGTGCTAGTCAAGAGTTCAGAAATCACAGAGAAATACTTAAAATAATTCAGTAGTACGGTTCTGACATCACAGAAAAATACTTAGTCTAATCTTTCTAGCTTCTAGCTATTTCTAAGAGAAAACACAAATCTAAGATAAACTTACATATAGAACACAGGCAAAGTGCTGATGAGTTGGATGGTCACAACAAAAATTCTTAATGCTCTGTGATTCTCTCTGTTTTTAAAATTGCATTCCTGCTTCACATTACATCATTCTTCACACTTCCCTTGGTTCCCAGGCTAACAGAAACTACATTTACATTCTTTACACCTCCTTTTGTTATCTTGCAGTTTGTCAGGAAGCAGAGCAATAAAAATACATTTGCATGTTTAAATCTAGCAATTTAACTCTTGGTTAAAACAATAGAAAGAATGTCTTCATTTAGACATTTTGGCACCGTGTTTAGATCAAAGGGTCACAACATGCTTTACTTGGTCAGCTTTCTGCCAGCAGAGTGCACTGTTGTTACTTTCATTTTTTTGCAGTTCCACATCTAACAGCAGTCTTTTCACATTTAAGAGGCAAACCTGTGGCTTATATTAATATGTACAAATGACAGAATTATCTACAAAATTCTATCTGGCTAGGCCGGCAGCCTTCACCTGTCTTCACCCAATCTTCACACCAGTATCAAAGCAGACATTTTCCAAATGGCTGTCTCATGCTACTTCATTTTCTTTTTCTAACCATAACAAGCCACTTCCAGGAACGGACAAGGCACATTCAACTAGAACCTTGATTTCTTCACTGACTTTTTGGAAATGGTTAGACTCTGGAAGTATTCTAGAGATGACAACATGGTCCTCTGTTAGCAGTTTTACAAAGCACCAGAATGTAGATGCCTTTTCCAGGTCTAGAGCAGGTTTTGCTAGGACCATTCTCCAGTGGCTCCTAGACTCTGACCATCTTTCCTCCTCCCAGTCAGTGTAAGCTATGGTAATATACCCATATAGCTAAGGCTACTGTACAGTGATCAAATGATGAATGTACTACAGTTGTGTAAGTAAACTTACTGTAACAGTAGATGTTCAAATAGATCACTGCTGCAATAGCCACTCCCTCCCACTCTCCATCTCCCTTATTTTTGTATGATTTTTGTTGTCAAGGCGAGGACACTGATTTCTGTTTATCTAATCTCAAGTCTTTCTCTTTCATTTGGCATGAAAGTAGTGAAGGGACTGGTGCCCAGGACACAAATTTTCTCCTGCCTAGTTCAAGCTATCAATGGTCTGGGCATGCAGAAGGTGCCCTTAAACTTTGGAAGTTTATGGTTCTTATATCCAAGGCAGAATATATCCATATAAGTAAAGCTACTGCAGCAGTGATCTGTTTGAACATCTACTGTTAGGCTAAGTTTGCTTACATAACTGTACTTTCTGCTATTTAGCGGATACTGAGCATCTCAAAAGACATCACCTAGAGTCTGTGCTGTTGCACACCACTCCATTCTATTTTGGGTAAGTATGAGGTGGCAGCATGTTTTTGGAAAGTGTTTGGAACTCCAAAGAAACACAGGGAGAACATGCAGACTTCATAGAGGCAATGGCTGGAAGTCAGGATTGAATCTTAAGACCTAAATCATTATGACAACTGTGTTGTTCTATATGGGCTAGAATGGAAATCTCAAAGACTCATGTAGTGAACAGGTCAAAATAATGAGACTGAATATAGGTCTTTGAGTGATTGGAGTGTGAATATGAGATACTGGTTCTCTCCCAGGTCAGTGGGAGGGGCATTTTAAAGTTAGCAATGGCAACTCCTAAAAATGTAGGCCCTTTTAAGTGGGTTGTTATAATAACAGAAACAGGGAGTTAGGAATGAAGACAGGGAATTTCAGGCATGTTGGTATAAACAAGAAAAGTCTTGCTGCATACACTGGTCTTAAGAGCAGCTACAGGTAAATAACAGGTCAGCCTTGCTTAACCGAAGATTATAGGATTGGGAGAGAAAATGAATGCTGAAAGAAGAGGATTGAGCGAAGTGGAATTTGGGATGAAATGTTGGTAGTCTTATAGCATACAAATTATGACACAAAATTTGTCAAGATCACCTACACTTGTTGACAAGTCACCATCAGTAGTATGATGGCACTGCCATCTTTTTATAAATTGTTTTCATTTAGTACTTGAGGTGAACTGGAGGTTTTCATTCAAATGAATGAAGACAGGTATTCATAAATGATGCGCTTTAGATAAAGTTAGCTACGTTTTATGCAGCTGAATGGATTAAATAATGTAATTTAGAATGAGCTGAGTACTGCTGAGACCTTCACCTTGAAATTGGCCATAATGCATCTGAGACACTAGGTAAGCCCTGTATAGTTAATTTACTTACTTTCTTTTCATTAACTGAATTAGTTCACCTATGTTTTTGCTCTTTTTTCAATAGAGAATCAAGATGTAATTTGGCCAGGATGGGGGGTGCCTCTACATTTTTTATAAGTTTTATGCAATTTTTAATGTCTGACTGAACTACTGCTGCTACTAACAAAAGCAGATCTGACCTCTGTTTAACTTGTCCCCAAAAGAAGGTATCTCAGGAGTGCTATACCCCCACACTTCTGCACAGAATATGCATCCAAGTACCTGCTGTGTGGATGGAACTCACAGCCTTTTGATCCTTGTGGCATCAGTGGCGAGTGTGCCACCTACTGGGGCAATGACACACCACTTTCTTCAAAATAAAACTGTGTCCTCTGATGACTGCTCAATGTGTTATTTGTCTGGTGCTTTCTAAAATTAAAATTCATCAGATGAGAAAACGTTCAGGTAAATAGTGAAAAAAAAAACAGTGCTGCATGCTTTCTTGATGGCAGGTTATGATATTGCTGCCCATGAAGTCATTGCATAAAGATCAATCTCTAGAAAGAAAAGCAAAACAATAACAATCCTTAGAATGGATGTAAATGAGAGGCGAAGCTGTTCGCAGATTTGTTGACTGAATTACTTTTATAGGTTCATAGGTTCATACTAGGCTATCTGCCCGAGGGCATTTACAAGCCTAGCCCATAGTTTTGTGGCTTACGCCACCCCTTTAGTATGGGGAACTATACCCATTATTTTGCTGTGCCTCTGTTGAGCAGTGACACTGAGGTAATCCCTGGGGTATATCTGCGATCTCCCATCCATTGGTCAAGATTTCTCTTGAACAAGGCCAGCGAGGTGCTCTGCCTCACATATACCGGGATTTTATTCCACAGCATAGGGAGTCTTTGGGTGATGAATCTATCCCTCCAGCACGTCCTATTAATAGCCGTGTCGAGGTTTAAGTCTCCCGCCCTTGTGGCTCTGACGGATCTAGATTTTTTGAGGTGAAGCATATTCATCAAATCTGGGTTTGACATGGCCTTGTATGTTAGGCAAAGGTCACCTCTGAGCAGCGTGCGACTGAATAGAGCTGGAGTTCTTTCAGTCGGGCAGCATAGGACAGATGTTTGAGACCCTTTATCCTTTTGGTGAGGAACTTTTGTGGCCTTTCCAGCTGCTGCAAGTGTCGGGTCAGATACATTCGAATGGGGCATTGTACTCAATCATTGGTCTGATGAGTGATGAGTATAGGAGACTATGACCTCCCTTGATCTAGATGAGAATCCCTTCATGATAAGGTGGGCAATGTAGAAGGTCTTCCTAACTACTTTAGCTACATGGGTGTCGAATGACAGACTACTATCAACCTGGGTCCCCAGGTCCCTGATAACTTCTTCTGTACTCAGTGGATTGCCACCTATTTGGTAGCTAGGGGTAACCTTGTTTTTCCCGAAGGGTATGACTATGCATTTTTGGCATTTAACTTTAGGCCATGGCTCTGGCACCAGTTATCCGTTTCTGTGAGACCCTTCTGAAGGATATCTGTGTCAGATGTGTTTTCTACTATGGCCCAGTTTGCAGTCATCTGCAAACTTTGTCAGCCATAACCCTCCTGTGTTTGCTTGTACTTGGAAAAGTAGATGCCAAACAAGAGTGGGCCCAGGACTGAGCCCTGTGGTACACCACTTGTGACAGGCTTTGAGTCTGACATGGCGCCAGCAACTCTGACCCTGTGGGTTCTGTCACTCAGCCAGTTTGCAACCCATCTTGTGATGTATGGGTTAACATTTAAGCTGATGAGTTTTTCAATGATACCCGAGTGGGGTATTGTATCAAAGGCCTTCGCCAGATCGAGGTAGGCTGTATGGACTGCCTTCCCTCATCAATGGCTTTGGTGACTGTTTCGACAAAGTCAACCAAGTTTAGAAGGCATGATCTGCCTTTGACAAAGCCAAACTGGGATGGATCCAAAGTCTGCAAATTCCCTATGTCTTTATTTATGAGGTCCATTATGATCCTCTCCATGGCTTTGCAGATAAGGCTTGTCAAGCTAATGGGCGGTAATTTCCAGGGTCAGTGGAGGCACCGCCTTTGTGAAGTGGGACCACAGTTGCAGTGCGCCACTCCTGGTGCGTATCCAGAGGTAAGACTATGATTAAACAGCTGTCCTAGCTGTGGGTTTAATTCCTCGTTGAGTTCGTGGAGCACACAGCCGGGAACACCATCAGGTCCCATGGATGCTGTGTTTTTTGCTTTGGAGAGAGCAGTTCTCACTTGGGCGTTGGAGATGTTTGGGGGCTGCAATCGCTTGGTATAGATATCTCTCCTTTGGGGAGGGGCGAAGTTTGCACTGAACCTGTCAGCCAGTATGTTGGCAATGTCTGTAGGATCAGTAATCTTCACATCATTTTGAACTAGTTCTGAGCATATCTGGGAGTTTCCTCCCAGGTTTCTAACATAGCTAAAGAAGGCCTTATGATTGTCTTTTGAGTCTTTAGCTATTTTTCTCTCAAAATTTGCTTTGGATGATTTTATGAGAGCTCTTAGTTTTTTACTTATAGTGATCAAGGGTGTCTTACCTTTTAAGGATTTTGCTCTATCTTGTAGTAGCTTCCTCCTTTTGTTGTAGAGTTTGTTTATGGCTGGGGTCCACCAGAGTGGACGCTTGCCTTTGGTACAAAGAGTCTTTGTTTTGCTTGGGATTGCCTTATCCATGCAGTCCTGCAGGTGCTGGTAGAAGGCAGTAATGTCCAAATGTCCAGGAACCGACCTTGTGGTCTCAGGGACCATAACACAAAAATAAAGATTTGACACCTAAGCAGGTGGGATCAGCCTCTGGCATGATTCTCTCAAAGTTGGAATGAAGAAATAGTCTGTAAGTATGAAACCAACAACTATTTTAATAGAGCAGGTGTTATAGCGGATGTGTTTTCTATATAGTCAGCTGATTAGATCATTGTACGTGTGTGTGTGTGTGTGTGTGTGTGTGTGTGTGTGTGTGTGTGTGTCTGTACCCTCACACACACACACACAGACATATATATATATATATATATATATATATATATATATATATATATATATATATATATATATATATATATATATACATATCATCACCATCTTTCGGCTTTTCCCGTTAGGGGTCACCACAGTTGATCATCTCTTTCCATTTCTTCCTATCCTCTGCATCCTGCTCTGTTACACCAACCGCCTGCATGTCCTCTCTCACCACGTTCATAAACCTTATCTTAGGCCTTCCTCTTTTCCTCTTACCTGGCAGCTCCATACTTAGAATCTTTTTCCCAATATACCCATCATCCCTCCTCAGCACATGTCCAAACCAATGCAATCTCGTCTCTCTTGCTTTGTCTCCAAACTGTCCAACATGAGCTGACCCTCTAATATACTGATCCCTAATCCTATCCATCCTAGTCACACCGAGTGCAAATCTTAACATCTTTAACTCTGCCACATCCAGCTCTGACTCCCGCCTTTTTGTCAATGCCACTGTCTCCAACCCATATAACATAGCTGGTCTCACTACTGTTTTGTAGACCTTCCCTTTCACTCTTACTGGTACCCATCTGTCACAAATCACTCCTGACACTCTTCTCCACCAATTCCACCCTGCCTGTACTCTCTTCTTCACCTCTCTTCCACATTCACCATTACTCTGAACTGTTGATCCCAAGTACTTAAACTCGTCCACCTTTACCAACTCTACTCCCTGCATCCTCACCATTCCTCTACCCTCCCTCTCATTTACACACATATATTCTGTCTTAGCCCTGCTGACCTTCATTCCTCTGCTCTCTAGAGCATATCTCCACCTCTCCAGAGTCTCCTCAACCTGATTCCTACTCTCACTACAGATCACAATGTCATCTGTAAACATCATAGTCCACGGGGCCTCCTGTCTGATCTCATTTGTCAACCTGTCCATCACCACTGCAAATAAGAAAGGACTCAGAGCTGATCCTTGATGTAATCCCACCTCCACCTTAAATGGATCTGTTACCCCCACTGCAGTCCTCACCACTGTCACACTACCCTCGTACATATCCTGTAGCACTCTTACATACTTCTCTGCCACTACCGACTTCCTCATACAATATCACAACTCTTCTCTAGGCGCCCTGTCATATGCTTTCTCCAAGTCTACAAAGACACAATGCAAAGCCTTCTGACCTTCTCTGTATTTCTCCAATAACACTCTCAGAGCAAACATCACATCTGTAGTGCTCTTTCCTGGCATGAAACCATACTGCTGATCACTAATCATCACCTCCCTTCTTAACCTAGCTTCTAGTACTCTCTCCCGTAACTTCAAGCTGTGACTGATCAGTTTTATCCCTCTGTAGTTACTGCAGCTCTGCACATCACCCTTATTCTTAAAGATATGTACCAAAACACTTTTTCTCCACTCCTCAGGCATCCTCTGACTTTACAAAATTTCATTAAACAATCTAGTTAAAAATTCCACTGCCATTTCTTTTAAGCACCTCCATGCTTCCATTGGGATGTCATCTGGGCCAACAGCCTTTCCATTCTTCATCCTCTTCATAGCTGTTCTTACTTCCTCCTTGCTAATCTGTTTCACTTCCTGATTTACTATCCCCACATCATCCAACCTTCTCTCTCTCTCATTCTCTTCATTCATCAGCCTCTCAAAATACTCTCTCCATCTACTCAACACACTCTCCTCTCTTGAGAGTACCTTTCCCTCACTATCCTTTATCACCCTTACTTGCTGCACATCTTTCCCAGCTCTGTCCCTCTGTCTAGCCAATTGGTACAGGTCCTTTTCTCCCTCTTTAGTGTCCAGTCTCTCATACAACTCTCCATACGCCTTATCCTTAGCTTTCGCCACCTCTCTCTTTGACATGCGCCTCATCTCCTTATACTCACGTCTACTTTCTTCATCTCTTTGACAATCCCACTTCTTCTTCACCAGCCTCTTCCTCTGTATACTCTCCTGTACTTCCTCATTCCACCACCAGGTCTCCTTGCCCTCCTTCCTCTGTCCAGATGTCACACCAAGCATCTTTCTAGCAGTCTCCCTTACTAGTTCTGCTGTAGTTACCCAGCTATTCAGTAACTCTCCACTGCCTCCCAGTGCCTGTCTTAACTCTTCCCTAAACTCCACTTCAAAATCACCCTTTTTTAACTTCCACCATTTAATCCTTGGCACTGCTTTCACACTCCTCCTCCTCTTCTTGATCACCAACATCATCCTACAGACCACCATTCTATGCTGCTTAACTACACTTTCCCCTGCCACCACTTTACAGTCTCCAATCTCCTTCAGACTGGCCCTCCTACATAGGATATAATCCACCTGTGTGCATCTTCCTCCACTCTTGTACGTCACCCTATGCTCCTCCCTCTTCTTAAAATACGTATTCACCACAGCCATGTCCATCCTTTTCGCAAAATCCACAATTATCTGACCTTCTGCATTCCTCTCCTTAACACCATACCTACCCATCACTTCCTCATCCCCTTTGTTCACTTCACCAACATGCCCATTAAAGTCCACTCCAATCACTAGTCTCTCACCCTTGGGTACACTCACCACAACTTCATCCAACTCACTCCAAAATTTCTCTTTCTCATCCATCGCACATCCAACTTGTGGAGCATATGCACTAACAACATTCATCATCACACCATCAATTTCGAGCTTCATAAACATCACTCTGTCAGACACTCTCTTCACATCTAAAAAACTCGTGGCATATTGTTCCTTTAGTATAACCCCTACCTCATTTCTCCTGCCATCCACACCATGATATAACAATTTGAACCCATTTCCTAAACACCTGATCTTACTTCCCTTCCATCTGGTCTTTTGCACGCACAATATAGCAACCTTCCTTCTCTCCATCATATCAGCTAGCTCTCTTCCTATACCAGTCATACTGCCAACATTCAAAGTTCCTACCCTCGCTGCTACACTCCTAACCTTCCTCTACTCTTCCTGCCTTCAGGCATGCCTTCGCCCTCCTCTTCTCCTTTGGCCAACAGCAGCCCAATTTCCGCCAGCACCCTGTTGGCTAACAGTACTGGTGGCGGTCGTTGTTAACCCGGGCCTCGACCGATCCAGTATGGAAATATGAAATTTTCATGCCATAAGTTTTGTGGCAGAATTTTTACGCCAGATGCCCTTCCTGACGCAACCCTCCCCATTTATCTGGGCTTGGCACCGGCACAAAGAAATGAACTGGCTTGTGCATCCCCAGTGGCTGGGTTATACACACACACATATATATATATATATATATATATATATATATATATATATATATTATAAAAAACTTCTAACACAATAGAAATAGAAACTTAGTAAAAAATTTGCAGAGTCAGAACTGCTGCGTTGTTTCCCAGGGAAAGCAGTTAGTTAGTCTGTGATTTTAGTTGTATGGTGTTTTGATGAAGTTGAATCGGCAATTTCTGATTCAAAGAAGTGCAAATTTGGTAAGTAAAAGTAGACCCATATATATTTATATATATACATATACATATAAAAAAAAAAAAAAACATATATACAAACAAGTGGACACACATGTAATACATACGTGCATTTGTGTGTTTGTGTGTGTGTGTGTGTGTGTGTGTGTGTGTGTGTGTGTGTGTGTGTGTGTGTGTGTGCATGTCTTCTTTAGAGATCTAGAGACTCATTTTACAATCTCAATGTTTATTCTGGGCAACTGTTTGCTATGTTTTAAGGGCTTTGCAGCACTGAAATTTGTCTACCACAAGCACACTTCAGCTAAGAAAAATATGGTATTTATACATGCACACCTCCCACTACCTATGTCAGTGTCTTAGTTGGCACAGGACCTTCATTGCTTAATGGCAGGGAAGACAGCCATTACTTGGAAAAACCTGCTTGGAAGTTATGTACCAAAGGTGAGTTTGCCAAAATTATGTGATTTGCTGTTACAGTGACCTCTCCTTGAGGATTTGCTGTTACGGTAAGTATATTACACAAGTGTGTTTTTCACTTCTCAGTGTTGGAATAATATCAAAACTCAAGAAGTCAGATACCACTAATCTGAGCTCATTAGTGAGGAGCTTATGAAACCAGTTTCAGAAGGAACTGTTGACTTCCCAGAGATTTGCTGGGCACATGACCAAAAACAGCAGTGTTTCACAGCAGAAAGGTCATGTCATACAGATCTAATAGGTTTTGTTGGACTGTCTGCTAAATGACTTCTGGGGCCATATGTGGCATGTGCAGATTTTAATAAAATCAGAAAAACAGCTGGTCTTATTATTGGAGTTCTAAATTCCAAAGTCGAATCCAGTAAAGAAGATAACAATAGATATCTGAATATTTTAAAAAATCTATACAGGCATTTAGCTTTGCATTTTAGTTGGTAAAAACTGCAGGTCCAAAACACAGACCCATACACAGATGCACACACACACACACACACACACACACACACACACACACACACACACACACACACACACACACACACACACACACACACACACACACACACACACACACACACACACACACACACACACACACACACACACACATACACATACACACGCACACACACACGCGCGTGCACACACACACACACACACACACACACACACACACACACACACACACACACAATCTTACCTTTCCCATACATGCTGTTTTAATCTACCGAGCTGGGACTTCTTCAAGTTACCATGTAGCAGCTGAAATGTATACACAATTAAATACAGAAAACATAATACATTATAGACAAATCATCTGGTAGTAGTTTTTGATGAGAAACAAATCGGCCATCTTGGAGCTTATTCAAAAAATAATGCCTTGTTAAAGCACCCAAGCTAAAATTATTAAAATGTACTTGCTCTTCTGTACACTGTCAATATCACCAGGAGTAGATGACAAGCTTTTTCTGCCAGTGAACAGATTTTATCCTTTAAATCGCTAGATGTCCATAAAATATCTATCAAAATTAGAAAAGCAGCTTTTATTCCTGAGGAATTCATTGATTCTTACTTTCAGATTTTTACTATTTTACTAATACAGAAATAAGCATTCAGCAGATATCACATTTGTTGCAGTGTAATTAGCTGTAAAACATAATGTGTGGTTTGTCTGGCTCAAAGTCCTTTTTTTTGTGCTTCTTTATCTTTTTGTCTCCTACAGCCCCTGGCTACTGGCACCTCTTGCTGTTAGTTTTCTATTCATTCTTTACATTGGCGGTAAGAGCTGTTCATTGTGAAGGCATCACATAGGTAACAGTAATGGATTTTATTGGGCTTTTTTGTATGTTGTCCCTTTTTACCCCTCACAGCTCTGATATACACACTGCCAAAGTGTGGTCCACAAATCTAGCTCAGTGATGTTTGTATACTCCTTGACATGTGCAGCAATCTCTCTGTAGTGTTGTCACACTGATTTGTGTCTCAGTGTTAGCATGCATGTCCTGGTCTGACAGCCTCCACTTGTAAAAAGTGCAGCAGGAAACTCCGTCACCTCCCTTCTCCAGGATGACAAGTACACATCTGCCATTTACATTTCACCTTACCGCTGGAGTTTCCATAGTACCCAAACTGCTAGTCAGTTCCGGGATATCTTGGTTATTATTAGGGTATTATCCAGGGGACACAGAGGGGGCTGATCTGGTTGAAAACTATTCTGCTTTTTATATTAGTAAAACCACTGGAAATGTAAATACAAGAGCTAGTTCAACACAGATCAGAAATTATATCTGTTTAGTAAATTATGTTTTTGCTAGATTTATGGATGGTCCAGTACGCAAAGAATAAAATGTGAAATTTATTCTTACAGAAGTCCCTGTTTATCCTAGACGTAAGAATATGAAAATCCACTAAGTGCATGAAAAAATGTTTGGATTCTTGTAGGGCAGATACATTAGAATTTCCATGTCTTACTGAATACTTTGAGTTGCAAATAACTTTGAATATTTGATGTGGTTAACTGATGCTTATGGTAAGTAAAACTGTGCTATACCAAGAACACTGTGGATTCCCTAGACGGAAATTGGAAACTACCATTAGGTGGGGTGGGGTGGTAAGTGGTGATACAGCAACACCACAGTTATCTTTGATAAGTATTCAGCAGTTAAGAAAGAATACTATAACATACAGCAACAGTGGTTAGCTGAGGACTGCTACTGTTTTACTTCATGAAGCAAATATATCAGTCCAGTTAAATCACATAGAGACTTTACTTCAGAAGGATGAAATCTACCATTGTGAGATTATAAATAATAAATGTCTTGAATTAGTCAGACTCTCAGTAAAAAGGTTGTAAGTAACAATATGCTTTAGTACAAAGGCATAACTAATAAGAAAACTAAACTACACCTTAGCAGAGTTAATGGGGTAATAAAGTTAGAAAACAGTGCTTTAGGTTTGTACTAGGCTAACTGCCCTTGCTGCCCATTTTAAGTCTAGATAATTATCCCATTTGAAAATCAAACCCTGAATCCTGTGTCTGTCAGGTAAACACCTTAATCATTACACCAACCCTCAACTTAGGCTGTATAAGTGGCAGAAAGTAATAAACAGTACTTTATCACAGTAGACGAGGAAGGAAGGTATCCAGTCCACTTTAAAGTGATAGTGACAGTGGAGGCAGCAATGAAACACACCTATCTGACAGCAACAATACATTATAAAAATGAACAGCAGTGGTCAACAAAATGATAACAATACTTTATAACAATTAGAAAGAAAAATTTAGAATAAATACACGCATACAAATATTTCAGGCATGGGCAATAATGCTCTTATAGCCTGCCAATATACCAAAACAATTATTCCTTTTTTTTTTAATTTCTCCAAGTCTTGTGGGCTTCTAATACCATGACAGAAATGGACCCAATTCATAAGTCAAAGTATAATTAAAGTTCATGAAATTAGTATTGTTTCAATCTTTGATGTTAGCCAGAAGTGCTCTTTGCAGCACTTGCAATGTGCCCAGTATGGACTCCTCCTGCAATTCATATGGAGTTACACGTATTGGTAACATATCCGAGTACGAATGTAAATTCTTTTTTATAAGCCCCATTTCTCCTACTACTATTGGAACTCTCTGGGTATCCATCTTCCACATTGCCCTCATTTCCGCCTGAAAATCCTGGTATTTTATGATTTAGTGTGTCTCTGTATGTAAGACAGTGTAGTCACTGGGTGTAGCAATTTCAGTAATGAATGCTACTTTTGTCTTCTTTTCATGGACTACTATATCTGATTTACTCTCATCTATATTTTGAACTGTTGGTAATGAGTGATCCCATGTGATATAAACGTCATCATTTTCTATAATGCTTTGTTGCTCATGTTTCCAATGTTTTTCATTTACTACAGTATTGTACTGCTTACACAATTCCCAGTGCAACAGTCTTCCACATTATTATGCCTTTCAGTATACAGTCCTTCTGCCATTAGTATATCACAACCAGCAACAAGATGTGCGACTGTTTCCAATTTTGTTTTACAAAACCTACATTTGTCTGTTTCTCCCACATGTTCAATGGACTTTGTAAACCAATGTGTATGCAGTCCACTATTTTGGGCTGCCAATATTAACCTTTCATTTTTTGGTTTTAATGCGCCTCTCCTTATCCATTCCTGCACTGGGTTTTGAACAACGTCAGTTTGTTCCAAGAGTTTTCTGTACTTGACACTATATTTATGCATTTTCCACATTTTTGCCTTCTCATCTGATCCTTCACCTTATATTCTTTCTTTTGTTTTTTGGCACATTCAGTTGCTGCCTGATTTTTATCTACTTCTGGTTTGGTTTCCATTCCAGCTTGATACTGATATGCTTCTGCTAAGCTAAGCAAGGAAGTCATCTTGGACTTATTCTCCTCATGTTTTATAATCTTCACTACATCTGGGTCTTGTGAGATCAGTAGATATGTATGCAGTCCTACGATTGCAGACCTATACACGCAATCAATTTAGAGGAGGCTCATACCTCCTTCAGAATGGGAAATATATAGTCTGGGAATACATTGATTTTTATAAATCATTTGATGAGCGTGAAGCATCCTTCTTGTTTTCGTGTCCAAACAATCCAATACCTTTTGGGGCCAGTCAGTCACTCCAAAACTGTAAGTTAGGATATGAAGAGGAAATTGGTTTATGACTTGGACTTTGTTCCTAGATATCAGCTCTGTTTTCAGTATTAATTTTAATCTTATAAAATATCTCTTACAAAGTTTTATTTACATTTGTTCATGTTTTATTATCGATCCTTCATCAATTCCCAAATATTTATACACTCCTTCTTGCTCAGGTTCTTTTATATCACATTCCTATCCCAGGGTGGTGTTTTCTTGGTGCTGCAGCTTTCCTGCTTTAAAGGTTGCTTTTGCACATTTATCAAAACCAAATGACATTCTTATAGCATCTGAAAAAGTTTTGAACACTTGCAGTTGTGTTATCCGTTCCTCATCTGAAGAACTATACAGTTGTTAGTCATCCTCAAAAAGACGATGAGAAATCCTTAAACTTTGTTGTTTTGTGGGAACTAAATTGTAGCCATGACCTAATCTGTTAAGGAGACAGCTTAATGGGTTAAGGGCAGGACAAAAGAGCAGCAAAGACAAAGAGTCAGCCTGGAATATTCCCCTTTGAATTTTTATCCCTGAAATAATATGTCCTTTATCATGGCGTAACTTCAAAGTGGTTTGCCACTGTTTTTTTGGTCACTGTAAGGTAATTGATCAGTGAAGGGTGTATCTTATACATTTTTAAGTACTCTTTTATCCATGAATGTGGGGCACTGTCTAATGCTTCTTTTGTAGTCTATCCATGCCATACTTAGATTCTTCCCCTTTTTACAGTTCTCCATTATAACTTTATTTAACAAAAAATGATCCTATATTCCATATGACTTTCTTTTATTACCCCTTTGTTCTATTGCCATGATTGAGTTTTCTTATAAATGACTATAAATTCTGTCAGCATCACTTCTAGTGTGCACTTTATACGTTGTCGGTTGGCAAGTTATTGGCCTGTAGTTTTTAGGATAGCTTGCAGGTTCACTCTTAAGTAGGAGTATTTTTTTTCTGTTGCTGACAAGGTTGTTGTCTGTTAGGGTGCACATATAAATAGTTCTTACTCACGGCTAAATCTTCATGTAAAGATGTTAATACTTTTAGTCACAAGTTAGGTACTGCATCTGGGCCTGGGGTTTTCCAATCAGGAGCTTTTCTTAACTTTGTTTTAATCTCCCTGGCATTACTTCATCCCATTTCATGTCCTGTACATTTGGACTTATTATTCTTTCTTTTACTTCTTCTATCCGTTCAGCGTCTTTGTTATGTTCCACAGGATCTTCACAGATATTTCTCCAAAATGTAGCTATTTCTTCTTTTTTTGGTGGTGTTTCAATTCCTTTTGCCTTGTTTCCTAATTCTCTATAAAACTTTTTTGGGTCATCAATAAATTGCTTATTTTATACTTTTTCTTTATATTTATCTGCATATCTCCTTCCTTTTTCTGTCTGTGCTGATATTTTCAGACTATTATTTGCGATAGTGCATGATACTGCACATTGCTTTTATCATGTCTATCCGTCTGAGTATTTTTCTTGATCTGTTCCTTCTTCTATAGTCTTCTAACAGTGACACTTCTTGTCTTAATTGCATTATAGTTTTGTCTATTTGATACTTCCATTATGGCATTTGATTTCTCCCCTACCTTTCCGTTACAGCACTATGTTTTTGTGGTAAGACTTTATCTATTATTAATTTAGTTGCACAGTAATATATCCTATTGACTTATGTTATATTGCATTAATTTCTATGAACAATCCTAATTACTGTGTTCATTTGTTTTATCAAACTTCAAAATTTTTGGGTTTTATTGACTTTCTGTAGTTTGCTTCTTTCCTTGATGCTAATATATCAGTCCATTTCTATTAAATCAAGCAACTCTTCTCTTAGATAATTGTTTTCTAAACTAAGGGCACAATCTTTGTTTTCCCTTTCTGCGGTCATTCTAAAGAAAGCTCCAGAGCTCTTCCTGTACGATATTTTCTTCAGTTTCATCTTGTGTCATCCATTACTTTTTTATATGGGAACTCACTGACCTATCACTCTACAATGTTGACTGTGTCAGAGTTGCCACAGTTTCCTGTTCCTTCCCTTGCTGTGCAACTCCAACTGAAGTTTGTAATAGTTTCCTGTTGAAAGTTACAAGGTATCTTCATATGGCAACTGATCAACTGATGTTTCCCGCTTCACTGGTTTCTCCTTAATTTGGGGATCCATTCCTCTATTCTGCTGTGGTGTTATCAGAGTTAGATTTTATACCTTAAATCCTTCACCTCACAGGTAATCCACAAACTCAGTTTCTATTTCTTTAACGTCTCCATTACTAATCTTCTTTGCTAGTTTTCCTCTTTGTTTTATTATTTTTTTGTATTGTGAAATTTTCCATATATGTATGTCTTTGCCTGTATTTCTCTATAAATATCTTTGGTGCAGCTCTTTTTTAATTGATTAGTTTTGCTTTCTCCTTTGCATACATATTGCACCATATTAAATCTCTTTTTCTTTCTCATGTCCATATTTCATCTTCAGATGTCTCCTGCTCCTCATGTTTCTCTTTACTTGAGGGACTCATTCCATCATGCTGTGATGTAACCTGTCTTAGACTTTCTACACTAAATCTTTCACTTTGCAGGTATTCCATAACTTCAGCTTCTATTTTTTTTAACTTCTAGTTTACTAATCTTCTGTTCTATGTTCCTTCTCTGTGATGTTATTTTTTTTGTATCGTGAAATCTTCCATATATGGATGCCTTTGCCTGTATTTCTCTTCAAATATCTTTGGGGATGCTTTTTTGTATTGATTAATCTGGCTTTCTCCTTTGCATAAATATGGCACAGTATCAGATCTCTCTTTCTTTCCCATGTTTGTATTTCTTCTTTATACCTTTCAAAAATCTCTAGATTTTGTTCTTTGTATTTTTGCACTTCCTCAGTAGCTTCTTTTTCCAAATGGCCCAAGGTTTCCTGGTCTATGTAATGTCTTTCATATATCTGTTGTATTAGCGAACACAAATTTTTATTTGTAGCTTCTGACAGTTTTTCTTGTGCCACTATTTTTCTTTCCTATAATTTTTCTCTTAATCTTTTTGTATATCTTCTCTCTGGAAATTCTAGGCGTATTGCATAATAGTAACAATACATCATTTCTTTCTTATCCTCAGTAGTCCTTTTTATCTTTATGGGCCTTTTTTGGTCTATCATTTTTTGTCATTTTTGGGACTACTACCTCCTTCTACAACTGGAGAGGGCCATACTCCCCCCTGGGCCTGGCCCATCCCCATTGTAGGAATGTTTCCATATCTTGAGGATACTACACTGTCATATTTTCCAGTCGTGGCACCAGTGTGCCTACCAGGACTGGACACTTTTTTATCCTGGGACTTGTGCATTCAGCTGTTTTTTTTTTTTTTTTTTATTTTTTAACCTTCCTTCCATAGCTATGCTATATATCATGCAGTCTATATATCAGGGTCACCTTGGTGAGATTTTGTAAAAAACAGGGTCCAGCTTGTGTAGGTACTCACCAAAACATGAGGATAAATTCAATTCCAGCAATACTACTCTCCTTTGCTTGCTATTTTATCATCTCTCCATTTGGACCCCTCTTGGAGACATAGCTGGAGTAAAGGTAATTTCTGGCTGTATTACTGGACTTGTGTATCATATGATAATTGTTATCACAGTGTTGGGATCTATTCAAAGAGTATTTTTGTAGTACTTAGGGTAGGGTACTTGTCAGGATAGGGGATTTGGTTTGCAGTTATTAACTGAAACAGTGTAAGGGAGGGAGACAGTTCTAGCCAACTGAGGTGTTGGAGGTCTCTAAAGATGAATGCAGATTTAGCCAGTTTGTTCATTTGTGTGGACTGTAAGTGTGTAATGACAGGAGAGGCATTGACATGAGTAGGGAATAGATTGGTAGCTGCTAGACTTTGTATGCTAATGTCATACAAGATATTCTAACAAATGAAACTTTTTAGTCTTTAGTATCACTATCAGTCTCCAACCCATCCATACATCTGTCTGTTTTTTAAGTGGTCTTCTGTATCTAGAGTATTTAACAGGACTATTAGATGATCTTCCTTTTGTGACAGATTTGCAGCACTTAAACTTTACTTGAAGAAATAACTTGAGAAGTCTGACCATCTGTCTGTCTCTATGTCTGTCTGTCTCTACAGCTGTTGAATGCATGATCTTCATAGTCACTGTTTTCTAGCCACAGGATTCATTGTGACATATCTGGTTGCTCATCTTCCTGGGACTTTTATTTCAATGTATTTGTCTTGTACAGATCTACAATTTCTTCAGTATAAGTTTCTATATTCTCCATAAACAACATAGGATTTTAGTTGGGCTGCTTTAACAACTACTTTAGCTTTGAGGTTCCATCTGACCTCAGGTCTGGTGGAAATGTGTGTTTTCATTGATCACTGATTTTCTGACTAGTAACAGCATGAGGGCACTATTCCCAGAAGGGGTCTACTTTTAAAGCTCAAATTTTCAAAACTTTGAAGTCCTTATGGTCAAGGCCATGAGACTGAAGTTCTGAAACTACAAAACTTTGAAAAAAAATAAAAACTTTTTTTTACATTCTTGCAGGGGGGCAAGTGCCCCCCCACACCCCCTGCTAATTAAATATGCCAACTCTGAGATCTCACTACAGTGAGGAAAATGGTAACTTTCCCGTTCCACACTGTTTGTCGAGCTACATTTAAAAAGTTCGAAGTTTCAAAACTTTGATCTTATGGTCTTGCCCTAAGCAGTTTGAAGTTTTGAAACTTTGAACTTTAAAAGTAGCCCCCCTCCCCAAAGCCACTTTCAAAGAGCATTTGTGATAACACTTTCTCCAATGCTGTGCAACTGTGGAGTTGGTATATATAAGTTGGTGGTGTGCGGGATCAATGCCCACATGAGGGGTATGGGGAGGCTTGCCAGCCTGTAAAAAAAGGCTTTAGTTTGTGTTCTCTGAAAGTGGCTTTCATGAATCCAAATCTAGTAATCTTCTGCAGATTTTGTCATAGCAGTATTTCTGTCTCTGTTGACATCTTTCCATAAATTCCTTTATTTTGTATTGAATTGCAGGCACCAGTAATGTAGCTGAGGTAAGAAATTTGTTTTTCAATCTTTTGCCCAGTAATATCCAAACCGGTGAGAGACTGAGAGTCTGCAATGTAGTATTTATATACTCCCAAATTGTGAGATAAAAATCCTCATAGGTTTTGCTACTGCTTTTTGTCATGAGATTTTTCACTGTACTCTACATGCTTGAATTTCCACACATTCACAAGTCATTCACAAATCTTCTGGGTTTCTGACTTTTGAATGGTGGACTTTTTCAAATGTGAAGACATGAAGGTATCCCTTTCTTAAAAATATAAACATCAGTGTACATACCGCATATGCACTTGCATCTGTTGATTTATTTATTTTTATTTATTTTACATTTGTTGACTGGGATAGTCCGACTGGATGCATGTCCATTTTCAGCGGAGGCCCGGGGAGAAAAGCTCCAAGGGTAAGCAGATACAGCATTACATAATACCAGCATTACATATTACAAACAGACTATTTACATAGATTACATAAGTAAGCAAGTTAAACAAGTTCCACAGGTTACAGTTAATCCTGAGCGCAAGTCAGGGTTAAATTAAATTACACAGTAAACTGGTTAACAGATTTTTACACATTCTAGAGAGAGTTAGCCAGGCTTGATACATTGACATAGATATGATTATTGCAGCATATTAACTTGTATAGTTCTTTGATTAGTCTGTATTTCATTTTCAATAACATTCTCCTGCAATCTGTAAGTAAATAAGTGTCTGTGCAATGTACAAGGACTTTCTGAATATGCTTTCCAAGTGTTTCCACCTGAATTTATTCTAGCATAGACTTGCTTGCCGGACATCCATACTGTTATTACAAACAGTCCCTTTTCTATCTGAGCACATCTCTTTGTTAATCTGGGAGTGCTCTTTTCTCTCGCACATCTCTTTGTTAATCTGGGAGTGCTCTTTTCTATCTGAGCACATCTCTTTGTTAATCTGGGAGTGCTTTTTTCTCTGGCACATCTCTTTGTTAATCTGGGAGTGCTCTTTTCTATCGCACATCTCTTTGTTAATCTGGGAGTGCTCTTTTCTATTGCACATCTCTTTGTTAATCTGGGAGTGCTCTTTTCTATTGCACATCTCTTTGTTAATCTGGGAGTGCTCTTTTCTTTTGCACATCTCTTTGTTAATCTGGGAGTGCTCTTTTCTATTGCACATCTCTTTGTTAATCTGGGAGTGCTCTTTTCTATTGCACATCTCTCTGTTAATCTGGGAGTGCTCTTTTCTATCGCACATCTCTTCGTTAATCTGGGAGTGCTCTTTTCTATTGCACATCTCTTTGTTAATCTGGGTGTGCTCTTTTCTATCGCACATCTCTTTGTTAATCTGGGAGTGCTCTTTTCTCTCGCACATTTCTTTTGTGTATCTGGGAGAGCTCTTGATCTAGCTATTGTATTTTCATGCAGGATCATTGCTGCTATAGTATTTTGATTAACATCTACAGGTACTTGTAAAAAGCAGCCTTATACACATTGTCATATTTTAATGTTGGTGCTTTTGTAATTAGTTTTGTGAGCATTTTAAAACTCCTTTCTTTTTTGTAACTCCATTCACAGGGTGTATCTTGCTTCAACCACTTTCTTAGATGAAGAGTCATCAGACATCCTAGGTATATACTTTGCAAGATACTGTATCATCCCTAAAAGCGAGTGTAATTTTGCATGTCTTCTAGTCTTGGCATTTGCACAACTGTCCTGATTTTTCTGCATCTGGAGTCACCCTATCTGACATAAGAGTATGGTACATGTATTTTGGTCTTATCACTGTTATTTTAGACCGTTTCTTATTTAACTTGGAATTATGCTATCTTACATGTTCAGCAACTGTAGTAATATCTTGCAATGCTGTCATTGTGTTTGGCTCCATGCTAGTAGATCATTAATTACATCTGCAGCTCTTTCTAAGCCTTTGCTTCCACATGCAGTAGCTATTTGGAATATCTCTGGTGGTGATGAAATACCAAACAGAAGTCTAAGGACTTTTTACCTTCTTAATGTTATATCAAACACAAATAGTTTGGAGCTTTGCTTTATTCAGGTTTTGCATTTCATACCAGAATAATTAAAGCCATTTCTTTAACTATAAGCAATGCTTAATGCTCTCTTTTAATCATTTTGTGCATATTTTATGGATAAATTCAAATGGACATTTTTGCCTTACTGTACAATAGTAACTATCCTGTTCACCCTTTCATTTGTAGATAACTGCTTCTTAATAACATAACATTTTCAGTTCCAGTTCTTTTCAGCTCCAAATTGCTATTAGAGCTTCCTTTTTTAATTACATGGGTATCTTGTTGTTTCCATTGCTGCTAAAATACTTTGTAACACAGTCTCTGTTACTTATTTTGACTTTTTTATTGGACTTGCATTTCAACTTACATATATCCTGTTCCTCAATTCTTTTAACTCATTCAAGTCTATAGTACCCTTTTTGTATTCCTCCGGTTAACATCCTTATAGCATTCGGACATTTTTGGGTCTGTCTTCCTTAACTAAGTGAGTCACAAATTAACAATTGGCAGTATTAGAACATGCAAGGTGGACTTAATAAAATGATACTAAGATAATTAATCTTGGATGGTCTGCTGTGGAGAAATGAATGACTGATTTTCTTTTATTTTTCATATTTTCCTATTTGCATTTGTCTTTTCATAATTGAGAGACCTATATGTTATTGAGGGGCATAGTGTAAAATACCTTGATGGGAGAATATTGTCAATGTGCAATTACAGTGCACTATACTGGAGATATTGATAGTAATTTGCTAGTAATTATGGAAATATGAAATATTTCCATATGTATTAAAATTTTTCTAAAGCTGGGTCACCTGTAAACTATTGTATGTCATCAGATGAAACCTTAGATGATGTTGAAAAAAAACTGTCACTGATATTTACACTTTAAGTTGCACATTGTGAGAGATATCCAGGGTTATTTATATTGTTAATAATACAAATAAACATAAATTTCACATTTCTGTAAATATCTTAGTAAGCATGCATATAGAAAGGAACATTTTCCTGTAATGTGAAAGCTTATGTCTGGCTAACAAAAGTAAGTTGATGAAATACATACCGGTTGTACAATTTACAATATATCACAATTTGCTTGAGAAACATTAACTAAAAATATCATTCTGGTTTTGCATTCATAATAATATATTATAGCATTGATATAAAGACTGTGATCGTACTGAATTTTTACTGATAGCATTGATGTTTGTACCATTTTAATAGTGTTTATAATTCATAACATATTTGTATTTCTTTGTGTTATGCTTTTAAGCTGACTTCCCAAAAATGCTTTGGAATGTAACAATGTGTGCAGGTTATTAGGGTCATGATATTTCACATCACATAGGTGTTAACGAGGTAATCACATATTATTAGTAACTTGATTTACTCTACACACATCCACACCTTTCGAAGAGGTCAAGTCTCGTTGTCTCTTAAAAGCTTGCCCCTTGTTAAATAATTTCTTATACCACAAACTACTGTTGCCTCTTTACTCCCTCTCAATGAATCATGTCACTCAACAAATTCGCAGTCATTGGCTGTGCTCTTCAGATAGTGCCATAAGCATCTACAAGCCAATTAGGACTTTGTGCCTTTTAGAAAAACACAGGGTGAAAAACTTTCTAGGCTCACATAAATTCCTGAATTTCTTCCTTGTTGCTGCTATTTTGTCATTGTCCTCTTCAAGAAAAGTAATCATATTAAATACTTCAAGGTGTTTCCCCATCATATGAAGGAATGGAATCTTTTCATGCTCCTTTGCCAATTCACTTGCAGAGGGGAAGGAAGAGAACTGTTTCTAGTTTTCTGTTAAATGTCATTGAATTAAAAAGATTCCTGGTGGTTGAAACTAGTCACTTTTCACTGTGAACTATACTTCTGCATTTCCAAATACAAAAGATCTTGAAAGCACATATACTTTAACTAAACAGATATAGTTCGCAGTCCTGTTAACATACTGTACCTTTTTTCGGGCATTTTGCCTAATTTACTTGCAGTAAGGAGTGAGATGAGTTGTTTCTAGTTTATTTTCCTAAATTTCCTGGAATTAAAAGAATTCTTGGTTGTTACAGCTAGACCTATATTTTCGATATGAATTATAACTCTATATTTCCAGCCAAAAAAGATATGAAAAGCACAGTCGTTCTTCACTTGTACAGATATATTTCTTACTTCGAGTACATTTATTTTTTTTCACTTCTGGCACGATATGGTGTCTGCGTGGCAGAGATGTGAAACAGAAACACTGTAGAGGTGGTTAACCTCCATTTGAGCTATACTTAGAATGCAATTGTCCTGAAGTTGTACCACATGACATGTAACATCGAGTATCTTATGCTTTAATGTTACGAAAGCATATATATATATATATATATATATATATATATATATATATATATATATCTCATGTATAACATGGTTGTAGTTTAGTTTGTTGAGAGTTCAGATGGCTGAATAAACTAAAGCTAGTACAGATGATCAAGAATCAGTCCTCCATATGTTACTGGCATTTCTTTATATGCCAGATCACAGATCAGAGAGCTGTACAGAATTTCTCTTTCCTACTGCAATACAGTCTAGTAGTTGATATATATATATAAATAGAGTGTGGTGTGAGGGCACAGGCCACCATGTGGGAGGTGCAAAATGTTTAATATATATATATATATATATATATATATATATATATATATATATGTGTGTGTGTGTGTGTGTGTGTGTGTGTGTAAAACCCTACAACGAAAAGCAGAGAGAGGCAACCACCAGGCGTCCAATAATCCAGTCTTGTTGTAAAATTTAAAAGTCTTTTAATACGTGCACTAGGTAAGCGCTTTCACTAACCGCTTCATCAGACCTGAAAAACTTTTCAAACACACAAACACTTGCTTATAAAGCAAGCACATGATGCAGAAATAATCATTCAATTAACATTTAAAAACATACACATTATATAAAAAAACCTTCATAACATGAATTTCAAAGAATAGATTCACTATTCATCTACCAAATATATACTGCTACATTAATAAATACTTGTCACTAAACTAGTTAGTAACATTAAATTATGCAAGGTTGCATGTCTAAATGAATTTATGTCAGTCTAACTAAACGAATGCATACGTCGTACTAAACTAATGAATTCAAATGCATCCTATGTTCAAATTTTTAAATCAAAAGACGCATCTGTCATAAGTACTAATGTAAGTAGAAAATACTAAACAATTAAATAGTATTGCGCTACAGATTGTAATATATGTATTTTTATCACAGTAATTGCATTCGAACTAAAATCAACATAAGTCCAAGTGACCATCCTATTGTTATGTTATGCATCTAAATTACAACTAAATGAAACATCTATAGTGCATAGTGTCATTTTCACATTGATGTTTTCAAACGTCACACTCTTACACCATACACATTGAATGAAACAAAATAGACATTATATACAACATATACAATATCAATATTTATATGCATACTCAATCAAATGCCTATTAGACAGATATATATCATTATATATAGGCATCCTCAGATTATATTATCAATCAGAATGCCTAAAAATAATGTTTATAATGACTACAATTTTATCAATAATGTAAAAATATTTTGATATATATGCATATGTATACAGGCAATCAGGATGCATAAAAATAAGGAGCCCAAATAGATGGTAGGTTGTTGGTAATAATAATTAGATGAAAGTTATCAATTGTACAAAATGGGAATACATCAATAACTTTTATATTATCTAATAACTAGGCATCTGGACCTCAAAATGGGTTTAATCGAGGCCCTTTCATTAAGGCCTTTACCTTTATCTGCCCTCATTCTCATAATCCAATTAATTTCCTTCCTCTCTGTGGCATTCCTTATATTGCCTTCCCTTATTTTAGGTTTGAATATGTCTATGACCATGAATCGAAAGGTATGCTCATGACCATTAAGCAATACATGTTTTGCCAAAGCATTATTTTCATATTTTACTCTAATAGCATATAAGTGTTTCCTCATTCTATTACGGAAAGCCCTGTTGGTTTTACCGACATAGAATGAGGAACACTCCTGACATATTGCAAGGTAGACAACATGGATGGTACTACAGTCAGCAGATACTCTAAAGTGAAACGTTCAACCTGTGTCTGGATGTATAAAAGTTTCGCCTATATTTATATAGGGGCAAAAATTACATCTACCACACTTATATGCTATTAGAGTAAAATATGAAAATAATGCTTTGGTGAAACATGTATTGCTTCCTAGATCTTATCCTTACAAATATGAATATGATTTAAACAGCATTTAGATTATTATGTTTCACCATGTTCATTAAGAATAAAAGAGATACATATCGTCCCTTGTCTGTTACACTGATTTTACCGTAAGATTTCTTCCTGTAATTAATTTACTTGCTAATACATATTTCATAGCCATTCCTTTAAACTTGTCCCATGTAATTTTTGTCCTATCTAACCAGTTTTGAGCTATGTATGATTTCAACATTGCACACAATGTTACTATGATATGTTTGTTCTCGTATGTATAATTTGTAGGAAATACAGGAAGAATTGCAATTTCTCATATCAGGGTGGATTTGGTGTTTCCCTTTTTTTTCCAACTTGGTTCTTAACAAGCACAATAAATTGTATTCAGTCTTACAGCTCCGGAAGATATGAAGAGTATCAGCTGGGCTATTAGGACAAAAAGAAGAAATAGAGGGATTAATTTCACTTAGAATGAGTGGTGTATAATAGGTATTGTTATTACTCATAATTTGGGTATAAATTATTTTTTTAAGTGGGGTTAATTTTAAGGTAAGTGCAATTGCAGCGGATTTTTGGTCTACAGTAATCTTGTCATTTTTTCCTTTCCAATATTTTGAATATAGAAGCAAGTCTTGATTTTTAATTTTTGTTATTAATCTATATGTGTTAGATAGCATTTTATATCTCATGAGTAATACGTTTATAATTTGCTGATATAGCTGCATATCTTGATTGTTTAAGTTGACAGTTGAAGTAATTATATTAATTGAGTATAATATTTGCCTGATGATACTGTTATAACTTTTATTTACTGCTACGCTTTCCCTTATATTCTCAATTGGTAGGTTTTTACTTTGATAGCAGTCACAAATGGTGGTATTTTTATTAGTGGATATTGATTTAGATTTAACATAGTATTGCTTAATTTAATATTAGGGTTTAAGTGTATTGGTTGCCCTAATATCAAAGTGTCTTTAACATTAAGGGAAGTTATCAGCTTTTGAAATGATATAACATTCTTTATAATTATAGGGTGTATTTTAAGACACCTCAGTGCTTTACAATTTAGAAAGGGTATTGCTTTAGGATTTATATCTGACAAAATTAGGTGTTTATGATGTATTTTAATCCAAATAGGATACCATACTGAGTTAGATATTTCATAGTTAGCAGTTTGTATTATTCAACTGGCATTTATAATATCATAGTAAGTTTAAAAGTCTGGTAAGCCTAGTCCACCTTTCTGTTTGGATAATGTCAATCTCAAGTATTTTATTCTTGTAGTTTTTGGATGCCAAATACATTTCCCTAAGAGAGTTTCAAGCTTCTAAAATAAGTTTTTCATCATATTTTGATTTATAGCATTAAAGTAGAAAAGTATTCTTGCCAGTATATTCATTTTGATTATAGCCACCTTAGAGAGTGTGACAGGTTAAGATTTAGCCATCTTTTAGTATCTTCTGTAACGTTTGACCACGTTTTGAACAGATTTTGTTTAGTTAAGTCTGAGTGGGGGGTGGGTAAATGTGATGCCTAGATGTTTGAGTTCATAGTTTACTTTTATTCCAGTTTTGGGGAAGTAGAATTCTTTGTGTCCTAAAGTGTTTAAGGGAAAAATAACAGACTTGTTTAGATTAATGGCATAATTGGAAATTTTTGAAAATGTTTCTATGGAGTTTATTATTTTGTTTAAATCTGTGCTCGGTAATTTGAAATAAATATTAAGATTGTCAGCAAAAGCTGTATACTTTACTGGTATTTTATAAAGATTCAAGAAATGGTGATATGTTGTTTGTGATATTTTAAGAAGGAGACTGTCTACGTAAATATTAAATAGATATGGTGATAGTGGGCACCCTTGCCTTGTGCCATTTATAATTTGAATAGGTTTTGATTGCTTTTTATTTATATATAGTGTTGTCGTAGCATTGTTGTACAGGGCCCTCACCATATTTATATATTCATCGGGAATGCTGAATTTTTTGAGTATCTTAAAAAGTAAAGTTAGGTTTATCCTATCAAAAGCTTTAGAGGCGTCCACTGATAGAGCATAGCTAGCACATCTATCATTTGCTTTTAAGGGGATGATTGAGTCAATGGTGAGTGTGTTATCCCAGACCTGTTATTCACAAAACCTAGTTGCTCAGCGGATATGATGTAGGGCAGCATTTTTTTGAGTCTACTGGCTAGGAATGTTGATAGAATGTTAACATCAATATTTATAAGTGCTATCAGTCTGTAGTTGTTTGGATTTAGTGGATCTGAATTGGGTTTTGATATGAATATGATTTTTGAGTTGTTGATATATAAATCTTTTCTTCCAAATTGTGTTACATACTCATATACTGTCAGGAGTATTGGGGCTAATTGTATCTTAAAAGTCTGGTAGAATTCCGCCACATACCCGTCTGGTTCTGGAGACTTCCTTGGTTTCAGCTTATCTGTAGTAGCTATAATTTCTTCTACATTGATAGGGGCTTTAAGAAAATCTATTTGTGACTCCTTTAGTACTGGAAACTTTAAGTCATCAGTAAATTGTTAATAAAGAGTTTCATTATACTTGTCGTGCGGTCCATATAATTTTTGATATATCCCTTCAAAGGCCGCTATAATTTCCTGATCTGTATCTAGAATAATGTTATTATAATTTAGTTGCTTTATTTTAGTGGGGGAGTGCTTGATATTAATAATTCTTGCAACTGCTTTTGAAGGAGACTGCGCCCATTCTGCATATTTGTGGAGAATTTTAATTTCAGTAAAGGAGTAGTGCTGTGTTTGAATTTCATGCAATTGTCCTTTTAAGGTGTACATTTGCTTTTCAAGTTCTGATGAATGTTTCTAATTCTAGCTCTATATTCTTTAATTTTGATTCTTATACTTCAACTTTATCCTTGTTTAAGTTTTTTGTATAGAATGGCTTTTTGAATAAGTATTTTCCTTTTAGTAACTTTTATTGCTTCCCATTGAATGTCATATGGTATATCTGATACCTCAAAATTATTTTTAGCCTGAGAAATGATGTCCTTTATTTCCCGTATTATTTCTTTATCCTTTAATAAGTTAGCATTTAAGGTCCAGTTTGCAAAAGCTAGAGACCTTTGTGTGGTGATACCCAACTTTGTTGAACTGCTTATCTTTGCATGTTCTGATATCATTCCAGGAGCGGTGTTATATGTAACTGCGTTGCTAAGTAAGATTTCTGAAATAAGAAATAGGTCAATTCTGGACCAAGACTTATGATACAGGGAAAAATAACTGAATTTACTGATTGATGGATCATGTCTGTAAAGTTCAAAAGGGTCAACTAACCTGAGATCTTCTATTATTTCTGCAAATAATGAAGTAAGTTGTACTGGTTGCTTGTTACCTTTGTTTGTTCTGTCTACTGCTGGATTGCTTATAATATTCCAATCACCTCCTATAATGTATAAATAGTTCATAGGTAGGTACTAGGCTATTGACCCAAGGGCCTACGTAAGCCTAGCCAACAAGGTTCCCTGGCTTACGCCACCCAATAAAGTTATTTTCCTGTGCCAATGTCGAGTAGAGACACAGAAGTGATCCCCGGGGTGTATTTCCTATTTCCCATCCTTTCATCAAAATTTTTCTTGAAGAGTGCTAAAAGGTTAGGGAAATTCTCTAGAATTTTATGTATATCATATAAAAAGGTTAATTGATAGACACTTGGGGCATACAGATTTAGTGTTAAGAAAGGTTTTTTAAAACTTGGTAGCTTGCAAGTGAAAAAGCACCATCTACCACTAGGATCACAGTTGCTCTTCCTTACAATACCATCAAATGATTTTTTAACTATTATTGTAACTCCTCTAGAAGCTGTACTATCCCCAGCAGCTACAAAGTGTTTCACCCACTCTTTTTCCATCTTTCTCCCATTGATCTTTCAACATATGTGTTTCTTGGATAAAGATTATATCTGCCTTATACTTAAATATTAAGTGCATTACTAGATTCCTTTTTTTTCTTATTTTGTAGTCCCTTCACATTCCATGAATTTATTTATTTATTTATTTGCAGCTGGTTTACCAGGATAGTCCATTGGGCCAAGATGAACCTGTTTTCAATGGAGTCCTGGGGAGAAAAGCTCCAGACATTTTAGGTTACAATAGGTTCTTAGACATGTTTAGACAATGTAAAAAATTTGAGTAGACAATACAGATAATAAACAAACAATTACAATTAATACTACTAGAGTTAAAACTTATATGAGAGGCAGATTAAACAGGATTTTACAACTAAAAATAAGAAGTCATTACATATTAAGAGTCCTACACTTATGAGGTATAGTGTAGTATATTCTTGCAGATACTATAGTAATAATAATATAAGAGTTAGGAGAAATGTTAGAGTGAAATCAAGGGTATAATCAGGAGAAAGGAAAGGAAAAGGAAATACCCAGTATTCGTTATGAGGGGTGGGAGCAAGAGCATTCCCACTGAGATAGAAGATGTGAGTGAAGAGATTTTTTGAAAATAAAATGGTTAGAGGTGATATGGATAGATGGAGGTAGAGAGTTCCAGAGTCGATTTACAGAAACCATCAGGATTATTTAACATCAAGCTTGTGTTTTTCTGTTTTAGTATACAGACATAAGGACAAGTGCAGTTTTAAGGTCATTTTAGGAATATTAGTGCAAAGTCATAATAAGGATATAAATGTAACATCATTCCCTTTCAGATCCCCCTCATGCTTACCCACGCTAGCCCCCTAACTGAAAGAGAGATATAAAAAACATTTACAAGTATAATACAAACAAAACCTGTCATTCTAAGTCCCAGCAAGAAAATACTACAACACACTAAACAGCATTGTCCAAGAACTAGAAACTGAATACATAACAGGAAAAAAAAACATGTAGTTACTAATCCTCTTGTTTATACAACCTGAGCATTCTATATAATGCCACTATCTGTAGGTCACATATCTAACTTTGCAGAACAGCTTTATAATTGTATATTCAGAAAGGCATAGCATAACTTATTTATTTATTATTATTTATTTTACATTTGTTTACCCGGGTTAATCCAACTGGATACATATCCATTTTCAGCGGAGACCCGGGGAGAAAAGCTCCACAGTAAAAACAGGACTTGGACTTACATACAGATAAATTCTTGATAAAACAATTAATTAGAGACATAAATTAAACAAAGCCATTGCCGGTCAGAGACTCGGGGAGAAAAGCTCCACGTTAAAAATCAAGACTTTGATTTGCATAAAGAAATAAATTCTTGCTAAATTAAATTAATTCTTGATAACATGATAGGACGAGAACGACAATTTAAACAGCATAAGTTAAATAGTCCAGTGATATATAGGAAAGTGAAATTGGGCTACACTAGACAATATTGAGGATTACGATTATAAGCTCAGAGGAGAAGGATGAAGTTTTTATCCCATAAGTCGTTCGTAGGCAGTCAGAGGAACTAGAGATGTTATACTTTTCTTTTTCTAGCTTACATAGGCAACAAATAAAAAGAAAAGAAAACAATAGTTACTTAAAACATTTTCAAAGATAGGAGGCTATAAAAATGTTAGTGTGCAATTTGTGCTACAGGCTTAACTTATTACAAAACACAGTGTAATTTACTTTAATTAAAACAGCAGTCAAGGTTAGAAAAAACAGATCCAGCATCATATTTAGTAAATAGTGATAACTACTAGTCTCTTTCTTTTTTCCCCTTTGTTTCAATGGCATCTAATACTAAGCAACTGACCAAAGAGCTTGCTTGTTTTAAATTTATGCAGTTTTTGAAAGATATTTGTATTTTAACAAAAAACTTGACAGTTTCATTTTAAATTTGAGCCAGGTTTACCTTCCAATCATCTTTTGGGCAATTTTCTTCACTTTTTGGTTCTTAAAATACCATTCCAAGGTTTCCAGCAATGTATAAGCTTTACCTTTGTTTCCTTATGCAAACGCAGACATTTAGAAGTATTTTAGCATTAGAGAGATGCTGTAGACAAACCTTTGACCTCAAATATGCTTGTCTTTTCCTGCTTTACAGTCACAGAGGATTCTGGGTATTGTAGTTTGAGCGTGATGGCGTGGAGGTACTCTATGGTTTTATTTTAAAACATCTAGACAAATTACAAAGGAATCAAGAGTTTTAAGGTAATTTAAGTGATTTACCTTGTCAGTTGATGCATTTAGCAGCTACAGTTGTTCAAAATGGTTTGCTTCTTTGACATTTGGAGTATTTACAGTATTAATACAATTTTTATGTTAATTTCTTTGGTAATTCTTTAAAGGCTTTAAGAAAAGCCATTTTTGCTTCTTCATTGGTTTTTATTGCATAATTTAATCCATTATGTTGAAAATGTAGAGTCGCTGGATATTTCATTTGGAACCTGATAGTTGCAGAAAGGTGATGGTGCTTGTCTGAGCTGTTTAATTTGTATAGGCAGGTGTTGAGCAAAAGTTATTTTACAGCTATTCCATATAATGAATTTTCTTTTTTTTGCAGCTTGTATTATTAATTGTGCATGTGCAGCATTCAGAATTTTTGCATATATTTATCTTGGGGCATCCAGAATTTGAGATTTTCTTAACGTTCCGTGTATTCTTGCTATGACTATTGTTTGAGATAGTGCTTTGTTTTCTAGAAGAGAGTCAACGATTCTTTTGCCACAGTATTTAATTGTGATTACACATATTTTTCTGGAATGCCTCTGATCAATACATTATTTTTTCTTGCTCTAACTCCTAAATCAGTCAGTGTTTGTTGCAGTTCTTTGACTGAATTTTCAGTACTGCTATTGGCTTTCTGCATTTCTTCTATTTTTGTTTCATTGCACAGTATTCTGGCTTCATTTTTGTCTAGTCTAGTCAAAATTTGGTCTAACTTATTTCCAAACACTGTATGTTTTGAAGAAAAAGATTGTATTTTTGTTTGCAGAGGTAACAAGGCTGCTTTCAAATCCTCCATGTCAAAAGATTGCTCTTTGTTGTATTTGAATGCTGTTTAGCAGTTTCAGCATTGTTTTAGTAGTTTTCTGCCTCTTGGTAGTAACTTCTTTTTCAGGAGTTGTTATTAAAGATAGTCTTGTCTTTGATTAATGTGTTTCCATTTGTTCCATTTTTCTTTTATTAAGTAAAACAAGATTTTTCTTTTACTTTCCTTTTGTAGTTTCCAGTTGGTATTTTCAGGCCCAGCACATGTACAGGGCTTAGTCACCACACAGAGTTTATGTGTGTATTTCCTGTTATTTTTAGATCAGATGTTGGAGGAAATTGTTTCTCTCTTAAGGAAATAGTTCTTCAAAGGTGATGCCTTTTTGTAGATTTTTGTAGCAGCAGTATCCATAGATAGGGTTAGATTATTTGCTAGTACTTGGCACAAGCTGTAGTATGTGCTATCTAGCTGGTGACCATCTTAGAATCGGAAAATATTCAGTATATATTTACAGTGATATCAAAGTTCAAAATCACAGAAAATATTTAAAACAACATTGCAGGACAGTCTGAAATAAATAAATAAAAATATATAAAATAAGCTTTGCTATATTCTCAGTAAGTGTACTAGGGAACAGTATAATTCTTAGATATAGTCAGCTATATCTAAGAATTATACTGTTCCCTAGTACACTTACTTAATTAGAGCAGCAAGGCAGATGTGGTGAATGGATCTTGATGTTGTCAGGTCAAAGACAGAATACAACATGCTCTCTCTCAGAGAGTTTTCAAATTAATACCTAAAATTTTACTGCTGGAATAACTTGCAGAATGACATAATTTCTTGTCATCCGACTCTATCCCAGGTAAAACCCTCATTGCTAATAGCTATCAGTATTTAGCATCTACCTGTGAAAATACATGCACAATTTATTTATTTATTCATTTGCAGTTGGTTTACCAGGATAGTCCATTGGGCCTAAAAGAACCCATTTTCAATGGAGTCCTGGGGAGAAAAGCTCCAAAAATAAACAAACAAACAGACTAGGTACATACAATAGAAAAGCTCCAAAAACAAACAAACAGACTAGGTACATACAATAGATTACTAATCATAATTATACAAATGTAAAAAGAAAAATATAAACATTGAGTTAGAATTTGAGATACATTCCAACAATGCAATATTGTAAAAAATAATAAATGTGAGGTGTTTGGGCTTTGAAGAGGAGGGATTGCTTTGTCATACAGAGTAGTTATTTTGTAGGGAGCATTAGCAATAAAGGCATAGTCAAATGACATGAGAATGAATGGAAGATGAAGATTACCATATTTTTATGAGGGGTGGGAGCAAGAGCATTCCCATTGGGACTTTAGATGTATGTGAAGGGATTTTTTGAACATGTAATGATTAGAGATGGTGCGAATGGATGGTGGGAGTGAGTTCCAAAGGTGAGCTAGGTTAAAGGATAGTAAGTTTTTGCCTGGGGGACGAGTAGGTTTATGTACTTTTAATAGGTTTTGATTGTTTGACCTTAAGATTCTGTCAGGTAGGTGCATCTTAAAAGCAGAAGACAGGGAGGGACAAAGAGAGGGGTTGTTAATGAGCTTATGGGCTAGGGTTAACTGAGTATAGTTGAGCTGATTTGGTAGTTCAAGCCAATTTAGTTTTTGGAGAGAGGAACAGTGGTGGGTGGAAGACCTGTGGCTGTTAGCGAACTTGGCGATTTTGTTGTAGCAAGAGGAAAGTTGTTTTTTTAGAGAGGACTGAAGATTAGTTAGGAGTGGTGCTCCATAGAGAAGGGAGGGAATAAGAAAGGAAGAAGAGAGAGTGATTTTAGAGGTCCTTGTGAGGTACTGATTTTGACAGTAGAGCATACCTAGTTTTTGGTGGGTTTTTTAATATTTAGTTGTAGATGGGAGTTGAAATTAAGCTGGTTATCAATTTGGGCACCAAGTAACTTAGTTTCAGACACCAGTTCTAGAAATGAGTTGTTTTGACTAGTAATCAGAAATGTGTCTATATCGAAGGGAGTAGTTTTAGAGGGGGTAAATACCATAAGTTTAGTTTTGGAGGCTTGCCTTCAGATCTTTGCTGATCCTGGAAGTCATAAAACAATAAAACACTTCCAAGACAATACAGAAAACTTTTCAGCACATACATTGTGTCTCTTGCTGCACTGAAACAGAAAGATAACATCTCTTTATTGCATGGCCATAAAGTAATTTAATTTTAGCATTTTTCTGAAGTTAACCTTCTGCATTCCAGTTTCCACTGTTAAAATATATACATTTAAACAGTTACAATAGTGCAAATTACATTTCTGTTCTATTCCAGCAGGGCATGATGTGATTACATTTTAAGCACTTTGCAAAAACCTTTTCAACACACACTTCTGTATCAGCAGTTTGATATAAACCTGACATAGTTATACTATATTTGTGACACAGACATCTTATATGAATCATGTTGATATTCACAAATAAGATATAATTATTTACAAAATTCCAGATAGCTGTGCTGGCAGTATCTCTCATTGTCACACTTCTTCCTCGCCATAAAGACTGAAGCTAGTTTGACCCTTGAGAAACATTGCTTGAGAGAGATGAGCCTATCTTGGAATACCTTACACTATTTCCAGTCTTGACAGCCCAGCTGAATTGGCATTGCTAACAACACTGTGGTGCTGCGCTGTCATATGCCTACAACCTTAGACTCCACCTTAGTAACTTAGCATTTTGCTGGCTGGCTTGATGTCATGGTCTGTAACTACAGTAAATTTCCTTCCATACAGATAAGGCTGAAGTTTCTGCAGTGCCCACACTATGGCTAGACATTCCTTTTCTACAGCAGCATAGCATTCCTCCCTGGGTTGGAGCCTACGGCTGAGATGTACCACTGCGTGCTCTTCTCCCTCTGAGGAGACCTGGCTAAGCACAGCTCTCATCCCATGGTTTGAAGCATCTACCTGCACAACACATTATTTGCTGTAATCTGGACTGGCTAACACAGGGTGTCCTCCCAAAGCTACTTTAAGCTTCTGGAGTGCCTGCTCATGTGCTGGGGTTCACACTACCTTATCTGGCCTGTGTTTCCTTGTCATGTCTGTGAGAGGAGCAGCTAAGGTACTATAAATGAAGACAAACTTTATGCAGTACCCTGCTGTCCCTAAGAATGCCCTCACCTGCTTTTTGGTAACAGGGGAGGGCATCCTTGAATTGCTTCCACTTTGGCAGGTTCTTACCTGTATATATATATATATATATATATATATATATATATATATATATATATATATATATATGTACCACTCCCCACTCTATGTCCCAGGTAGGAGACCTCTGCCATACCCACCTGACATTTACTGGGCTTAATGGTCAACCCTGCCCTCTGTAGTCTGCCCAGCACCTCTCTGACATGCTGAAGGTGCTCTTGCCAGGAATGGCTGTAGATGGAAATATCATCTAGGTAAGCAAAGGCAAAATCTCCTGCTCCTGCTAGGATGCAATCTATCAGCCTCACAAAAGTTGCTTGTGCATTTTTTATCCAAATGGCATCTTTGTGAACTCATATAAGCTGAAAGGAGTCACAAAGCCTGACCTCTCTCTTGTGTTGGGAGTCAAGGGCACCTGCCAGTAGCCCTTGGTAAGATCAATAGTGGTAAGATACTTAACCCCACCCAGCTGCTCCAGGGCTTCATGCATCCTAGGCATGGGGTAAGTATCTGACTCTTTGTGACTATTTAATTTCCTGTAGGCCACACAGAACCTGGTGCTGCCATCCTTCTTTGGTACCCGCACTACTGGGGAGGCCCAGAGACTGCTGGACTCCTAGATTACCCCTAGTTCTAACATTCCCTGTATCTCCCCCCTCAGAGTCTGTTTGACTCTCTCAGGCACCCTGTAAGGGGCCTGCTTAATAGGCCTTTGGGGTCCAGTATTTACATGGTGCTGCACCAGGTGGGTACACTGTGGTTTCCTAGTGAACATCCCTCCAAACTTCTGTAACACTGCTAAGATTTCTCAAACCTAAGTAGGGGATAATTGCTGGGATATTGCTACCCCTTCCACTGAGGTATCAGTCTGAGCCTCACTTGCAGATCAGTCACCAGATCCTCCTCAGACTCCTCCTGTCATCCACTGCAAATGCTTAGCACAAGCCTCCCTATCATGGTAAGGTTTCATTGTGTTAACGTGGTACAATTTGTAGCCCTGCCTCCTGCCTAGCAGTGTCACCATGTAGTTAATATGACTGACATTCCTTTCCACCTTGAAGGGTCCCTCCCGAGGTGAGTCTAGCTGGTTGTTTCTGACAGGAATGAGAACCATAAACTGCTACCCCACAGCATACTCTCTAGCTTGAGCATTCCTGTCATACCAGACCTTTTTCTGCTGTTGGGCATCTGCCAGATTCTTATGGGCCAAGCCCATGAATTTCCTGAGCCTTGTCCTGAGGTTTAGGAGATATGCCACAAAAAAACTCCTTGTGGGATTCACACTCACCCTCCCACTCATCTAGAATCAAATCTAGAGGTCCCGTCACCCTATGCCCATATAGCAACTCAAAGGGTGAAAAACCTGTGGATTCCTGGGGCACCTCTCTGTAAGGAAACAACAGTTAGGGTAAATATTTGTCCCATTCCCTCTTGGTGCTAATGGTTAGGATTGAGGCTCCTTGATTACTGAGCCAGTGGTGAGTCATTACATTTATTGCTTGGCAGTGGTGGGATCACCGCATCACATATTGGGATTCAGTCATGTAGATATTGAATTCCTGTAGCCTATAAACAGTGGTCACTAAAGAAGGTGTCTATACTCTCGATCAGCCACACAGTGAACATTCAGAGTTTCATATCACATTAGTTTTATTTATTTTTTTGGTTGTTAGCTTATTTAGTCAGGGAGAGCAGGCAAGGATGTCAGCAGAGAAGTATGGCAAGCTGACAATGAGCCTGTTGTCAGAGATGTGCCAAGCCAAAGAATTGGTGAATTCCAGCCTGACTAAAGCAGAAATTATTGCAGTCTTATCCACAGCTGCATCATAGACCCGGAACCAGGAGGACAACTAGACTGGCCTTGGGGATGTACACCTCTCAGAAAATGGACAGTACAGCCTTTCCACAGAGGACTTAAAAATCTATCTGGAGTTAAGCAGACTTGAACTTGAGGCCACACATTTAGAAATAGAATCAGCAGAGAGACTGAGACATCTGGAGGCTGATAAAAATGAGAGACTGAGACATTTACAGGCTGAAGAAAATGAGAGGCAGAGGCAACATGAAAAGGAAATGCTGACTCTTTGCCAGGGTCATGGATGTAATGTGGAATGGAATAATTGAACCCCAGAAGTAACAAAGGTCAGTAAATGCATTTCACAATTTAGAGTGAGTGATAATTTTGATAGTTTTAGTCATATGTTTGAAAGGGTTTGCAAACAGTAAAATTCTGACCAAGGGCTCTGGGTGCAGTTCCTGACCCCCCTCCCCTTAATCTATGGTAAAGCTGTAGCTGCTATTTCTAAATTGTCTGATACTGATTGCTTAAATTATAATACTGTTGAAAATTGTTTAATAGGATGTTTTAAGTTAACACCTGAAGTTTATAGGAAAACATTTTGTGTGCATAGACACAAGGCAGATGAAAGTGTGTGTGAATATATTGTTGTCTGGAGAGAACAAGGGCACCAGACTACCACAAGAGGTTATATCCTATCTTAGAAGATGGGAAACAGGCCACTGCTAAGGGAGACACGACCTCTGGCCTAACCATTGTGAAACCTGCAATGGTTAAAGAGCAGCACTGCTTCTTGGGCAGTCCAGTCGGAGATTTCTGAGGAACTCCAGTCTAAGTACCCTTGGCTAGGGTTCACCTGGACTGGGAGGGTGGAAAAGGAAGCAAGTAAGTAGGTGTGTTTGATGATATTCCTGCAGATGTCCTGCTAGGGAATGATTTTGATAATGCAGTACCTTGTGTGCATGCAGTTACATGCAGTCAGGCTTTGAGACAAGCATGTTGGTCTGATAGCCTGGAGGGGACCCAGACAGACTGCACACTTAAAGCCAGGATTGGAAAGGTGGCTACTTCAGGGAAGGAGCTACCCTGTATCAGTGAGTCTGGAGGTGAGCCACAGCTGTTTGTGGGTACAGATGTTCACTTGGACAGAGTGAATGCAAGGACAGAGGCGAGTAGTAGTACCTGGACCGACAGTGAGGCACCACTGTCAGAGAATGCCAGACTTCCTGTGGAAGGGGAGCTGGGAAGGGTTACAAAGAGAGAGCTGAGACAGGCTCAGCTCTCAGACCCTACATTACAAGGCCCAAGGGAGGTAGCCAGTGAGACAACTGATTGTCAAGGAAAATGGGAGTCGGTATATTGAGACAAAGGGTCACTGTACAGAAAGTGGACCCCTGAGGGAGGGCTAGAGGGTGAGAAAATACAGCAGTTGGTAGTGCCCAAAGCTACCGTCTGGCACTTCTAGCCATAGCCCATAACATTCCCTTTGCAGGTCATACGGGCATAAAGTGTACAAAGAGATGTATTATACAGAACTTTTATTGGCCTGGGATTCCAGGGATGTAACAGGGTACTGCAGGACCTGTGAGGAGTTGCAAAAAGTAAGCAAGGCAGGAGACAAGGTAAAAGCTCCTTTGGTGCCTTTGTCTGTGATTGAGGAGCCATTTCAGAAAGTAGCTATGGATACTGTGGGGCCTCTGAGTACCCCAAGTTCCACAGGAAAGAATTATACCCTAGTGGTAGTAGATTATGCTACCAGATACCCTCAGACAGTGGCTCTCTTCTCCATTAAGGCAGAAAAAGTGGTAAATGCTTTGTTAGAGATTTTCAGCAGGGTAGGTTTCCCTAAAGAAATACTGGCTGACAGAGGTACCAATTTCTTGTTAGACCTGCTCGCTTGTCTGTGGAAGCACTGTGGGGTGAAGCACCTAAAGACCACCCCCTACCACCCCAGACTAATGGTCTTGGGGAGACGTTAAACTCTACACTAAAGACCATGCTATGGGCATTTGCAGACCAGTTCAAGAGGGAGAAATCAGCCCTGGACTGACTGTAATCTCTGTGTGCTCTTAAGGGAAATTGCACTTGATGCAGAGAGCTGCATCTGGAAATACTATGTGTGTACCTGTCATAATCCCACTGTATGTCCCCCACTGTCGCCAGTGGTGATGACTGGTATCAAAGGCCTTGGCCAGATTGAGGTAGGCTGTATGTCTTACCTTCATACAAAGCATTGGTTACTGACTCAAAGAAGTCAACCAGGTTGAGCAGGCATGATCTCCCTTTCAGAAAGCTAAATTGCATGGGGTCTAGAGTTTGGAGATTTCCTATATCTTTGTTAATCAGGTCCATAATGATGTGCTCCATAGCTTTACATATCTGACTCATCAGGCTAATGGGTCGATAATTCCCAGAATCTGTAGTCGCTCCTCCTTTAAGGAGAGGGATGACTGTAGCAGTGCACCATTCAGTAGGGACAAAACCTGAGGTGAGGCTGTGATTGAACAGGGCACACAGATGTGGTGCCTGTTCACTTTGTAGTTCATGGAGAACACAGCCAGGGATATTATCAGGTCCCATGGAAGCTGTATTCTTGGCCTTGGGCAACACAGCTTTAACCTGTGCTGCAATAATGCTGGGTGCCTGGCATTCTTCTGGTATTGTGATTGGTCCTGGGGGAGGAGGGAGAGGGATAAAGTTGGCGCTGAATCTGCAGCCAGTATGTTGGCAATATCTGTTGGTTCAGTATAGAAGGTACCATTGTGCAGTAACTCAGAGCAAATCTGGATATTGCCGTGGAGGTTCTTGATGTAGCTATAGAAGGCTTTGTGATTGTTTTTAGTGTCTGTCACAATTCTGCCTCCATAGCTGGCTTTAGAGGATTTGATGAGGGACCTCAACTTTTTGTTGAAGCTAATAAGGGAGTTTTTCCAGTCTTGGGACTTCACCTTTTTCTGCAACAGTTTCTTCCTTCTGTTGTAGAGTTTATTAATGGCAGGAGACCACAAGACTGGCTTCCTTTGTTTGGAGGAGAGCTTCTTGGTTCTGTTCAGTACAGCTAGTTCCATGCATTTATGTACGTGCTCATACAGTGCATTGGTGTATGATTCGGCAGTTATGCATCTATTTTCCATTGGTATGGGTGCTGTGAAGTTAGCCACCTCTGTTTTTAGGAGTACAAAGTCAGCTTTGGAGAAGTTTTTCAAGATGTTTACCTTTGCTGGGGGTGTGGGTGAGATGTGGATTTCCATGGTGAATTGTTTATGGTCGAATCTGACCAGGGAGGGATTGACTATTGGTGTAGAGTAATGGTCATCCATGTTAGTAATAACCAGATCAAGGATGTTGCTTCCTCTAGTCAGGGTCAGAACGAGCTGGTCCAGGGCATTGAAATTGATGAATTCCAGGAAGCGTCGGGCCAGTGTATTGGTACTTGAGCAGTTTTCCCAGTTGATGGAGGGGTAGTTGAAGTCTTCTAGTAAGAGAGTGTTGGGGTGGACCTTGACAGATTCCAAGGTGCTAAGGAATGTGGAGTGAGAGTCTAGGGACATGGTTGGGGACCTATAGCAGGTTATGACCTGGATCGCCATCTTACTCAATGTTAGTTGTACCTGAAGTATCTCAGATGTGTTATGCTGGGCTACTCTGGAGGTGTGCATATCCTTTATGAATATGGAGACATCACTGCCTTTGGACCTTCGGTCCATGTTTTGGAGGTGAAAGGTGTGGAATGAGGTCTAGCCTTGTAGCACAGGGGTGCTTTCTGCTGCTTTAAACCAGGTCTCCATTACAGCAGAAATGTTGATGCTCTCCATTTTGAGGAGTGCTTCGAGCGAGTGCATCTTGAAATGTAAACACTCATAACACTGATCTAAATAGACCATTTTACTTATTATCAAGTGACATGGAAAAAAGTTAATACAAACATATCAAATTTGCAAATGGTTCTTCAAACAAAAGTGTGTGCAGTAAAATATACCAAATATGTAAATGTACTATGTTTTGTGTTATACAGGTATTTTGTTTCCTATATTTTAAGGTTGGTCCTTTTGCATTTTATTTTGTTTTTTTTTTAGTTACTTAGGAACTCTTTTACAAGAACTACATTTGCAATTTCACATACATACATTTAGTTATTTACAACAGAATAAATTAAAGCAATTAGTCTATGCTATTCTTAAACATTTTATCTTATTGCAATATAATTGGAAATGTCTGTTACTACTACATATGTGTGGCTTCTCGGTAGTCGTTTTGACTGTCACAATTTCCTTCACACTTTTTCTTACTTTATGTTTCCAAGCTATGCAGAGAAACATGAGTACTAAATGTATGCATAAAAAATGCATGTGAAATGTTTAAGCTGACATCCATGATTTAGCAGTTAATATCAGAATATTAAAGTTATGAGCTTGTAACAAACTTCATTGTGCAGATTTGTGTGCGAATTGCTTAGTCACTGTTTGCCTGCTAAATATCTACAAGCACCAGTGTTCTTCTGTCATCTCCTGAAAGAAGGCACTTTACCTGGTTAGCAAATAGCTAAAAAAGCATGTAAAATTAAGCAATATAATCTTAAGGTTAGACAGAAAGATCCGCAAGACCATTCCTTATGACCCTCACCATTTGGCTTAAATTTTCTGTTGTCCCAACCAGAGCATTACATTCAGGTTTGCCTCAGCTTGCCTGACATTTCAAACTTAAATCACATTTTTGCCTAGAGATATTCTAAAAAAGCAGATTTTTGTAATTAATGAAAAACTTGGCAAAAGCTTGATTTTAGTCTAACATGTCCATTAAAAATATCCTTTACAAGATATTTGAAGTAATTTGGGTTTTGGCATTTTCATCTTGAATTAATTGAAATGTGTTTTCTGGCTTCTTTTCCATCCTGTCATCCTGTTAAATGAAATGATTAAGAGTTCACTAGGGGATTCTGAAGTCTGGGTCAGTTCAAATCTGCAGTTGCTGTCTGGGTTATTCAACCATGATAACAATAGACCTACATCAGATTGCTGGAACAGCAATAGGTTACAGACAATTTTCAGGGACAAAACCAAGGTTTTACTTGTTCTCTGTTACAGCTTTAGTATTTCTAACATCCATGGCTGCATCAGTGGTGGTACAGATGCAAATACAGAGACTTTGGAGAAATCTTCCCCCTCATTCCTCCTCCTCACATCCTGTTATTCTACATTATGTCATACCTTCAGGATGCATCATTTGGTATTGCTTTTTTGTTCTTAAGATCAGAACCATTTTATTTTTTCATGTTTATTTCTTTACTTCATACATTAGCTGCTGGATCAGTTGTCTTAAATGGTTTACTCATTGGCACTTTGGTGTAATAACTGGATATTTCAGAAAACAAATAACACATGACAGCAGAAAAATAGAGCATAGACCTGCAACCATCTTTAAGCAGAGTACCACAAATCTGACTTCTACTGTTGTAATATACATATGATACTGGGATAAGCACACATATTTTTAAATAAACTGACTCTACTTGAAATTATTTGCAGTTGCTAAATATGCTCGTGTTTGCAAAATTTCTGGAGAGAAAAGTAAAAGAACTTAAGGTTTTGATTTGCAGTGGAGTGCCAGGTCAAATTTGCAAATTTGTATACACCAGTACAGAGGCTGCAGACATTTGAATAAAACACTATATATATATATATATATATATATATATATATATATATATATATATATATACATATATATATATATTTATACACACACACATATACATATATGCAAGATGAGGCTACAGGCAAGATGTGATTCTAAATTTTACTTTAGTGTATTGCCAAAATGCATTACTGTACAACACTCTTCAGTTTGATCATGGCATTTTTAATTGTTAGTAGTCAGCATGGTAGTGTAGTGGTTACCACTACTGCCTCAAAAAGATTGGCTATCCTTTGGTTGGGGTACTTCTGAGAGGAGTCCACATATACTACCTGTGTCCACATAGGTTTCACCAGGTACTCAAGTTCCCTCCCTCATTCCAAAAATATGTCGCAGAGGAATTAGGATTTCTCAAAAAAATCACCAGCAGAAGTGCATGCAGTGTGAGAATGGGTGTGTTGATCTGTACCAGCAGAAGTGCATGCAGTGTGAGAGTGGGTGTGTTGATCTGTACCAGCAGAAGTGCATGCAGTGTGAGAGTGGGTGTGTTGATCTGTACCAGCAGAAGTGCATGCAGTGTGAGAGTGGGTGTGTTGATCTGTACCAGCAGAAGTGCATGCAGTGTGAGAGTGGGTGTGTTGATCTGTACCAGCAGAAGTGCATGCAGTGTGAGAGTGGGTGTGTTGATCTGTACCAGCAGAAGTGCATGCAGTGTGAGAGTGGGTGTGTTGATCTGTACCAGCAGAAGTGCATGCAGTGTGAGAGTGGGTGTGTTGATCTGTACCAGGAGAAGTGCATGCAGTGTGAGAGTGGGTGTGTTTATCTGTCTTGCAGTAGGTTGGCACCTCAGTCAGGAGGAGATGCCTTGTACCCACTGGTTGCCAGAAAAGACTGTTGCTCCCCTGCCCATGCTGCTTTAGATTAAGCAGGTAATCAGAGAATGAATGAATGAATGTATCCACAAAAAAAGCTCACACCGGGTGTAGTGCAGCAAGCAAAATTGTAGTCCAAATTCAAACACAATGCAGCAAACAACAGTGATGCAGCAAGCAGAGATAATTCCAACTTTGAACTCCAGGTTTAATCCAAATTCAAAATGTAAGCACTTTCATCCCTTAAAACATGAATACAGGAACTTCATCAGACAAAGTACTTTACATTCAGCTTCCTTTTAAAAGGTAAAACTTGTGACCTCACTTCCTCTCCTCCATTCATCTACAAAAAAGTTTTTAAAGGGCCACTGTTTTTTTTAAATGCAAGTACAACACAGTAAGAAACTACATGCATAAAACCACATAAATAATGCCATACTATACAAATACAACACAATAAAAAGCTACATTTATAAAATCACATACATATTACTATAGTTTGTCATGTAATCTAAACATGAAAAACAGTTGTTTTAAAATCCTTAAAGGCAAAAAGAATATTTAAGCCATCAAACTCTGGCCTACTGAATGTGTTGATAAATAATTAAGGTATTAAGTACTGGACATTTAATATTTAGCAATATCATATTGTATCTTTTCAAAGCTTTAAGTTTTAATAAACTGGAAACTGACTGGCTGTCATTCCAGCCTGGCCAATGAATACAGTCTAGTCGGATTTGCCAACTTAATTCTGCTTTCTCCAGTAAACAAGGCCATGCTCCACCTCTAACTGAGGGAGATATTGATTCTAATATAACATACTTGAATTTATAAATCACTAAAAGGCAACACAGCACACAAACAGAGATCGGGGAAAGCGTAACCAAGTAAAGATAAATAAAGACAGTCACCATAGAACGTTGTAACACCACAGAATTTAAAATCCACAAATATGGATAAGACTTTGCTGGCAAAATGCAGGCTGCAATCCAAATATAATTAAAACACAGTTTTATTCAAACTGGCTTCTTCAGCCTATACAATTCATGCTTTGTGAATGAAGTTTAAGTAACCCACCCATTACAATGATTGGTGAAAAAACATTAATTAAATAATTAGTAAAATAATGGCTAAGTGCTCAAATACAAAGGGCTTAAAGCCATACAAAATTAAAAGCATTCATATCACTGGCTTAAAACAGCTAATAATACAAATACAAGTACTACGAGAGCTAAACCATATTTTGCAGAGCAAAATCAAACCCCTGAGGTAGATATACCATCTAATATGGGAGGGGTGAGACCAATTATGTCATACACAAGAGATACTAAGGCAGTTAAAGAAATATTAGAAAGGCACTGGGATATATTATTGTCTGATAGTGTGATAGGTGAAATAGGGATTACATTTAGAATAAACCCAACTTAAAGAGACTGCTGTGTAAACCAAAGAATCTAAGCCTGAGACAGATGGAACCCAGACAAGATACAAACACCTAGCCATGTGGTAGGTGTAACCACTGTGAGTTTATTAACAAAGATTTAATTTTTATACACCCAGTCTCTGGTTATAAGTATTATTTTAATACTGATACCAATTGTAAAAAATGTGGTTTATATTGCGAAATGTGTAATATGCATAGGAAACCAACAGACCCCTCAGAGATATAACTATCACATTAGAATGGGGACTAGCTAGACATTGTAGAGTAGCAGGTATGGGTCACATTTTTCATTTTAGTGTTATAAAACAACTATTAATTAGTCAAAGAGGGGGTGACATTATTAATCAAACTTTAGAATGTGAGCTTAGATGGATAATAAGAATGAGAGCAGATGAGCCGCCAGGCTTGAATGACAGGGTACAAATCAAACCTGTATTAAAGAATAGGAGAATCTTCAGACCTAAATAATATAAATGAATTAATTACTATAAGTATCACAGTATACATGCTAGGATTGTTCATTTGAAAGTATATGTATATAATGTTTTTAAGTGCACTTGTATTTGTATTATTAGCTGTTTTAAGCCAGTGATATGAATGCTTTTAATTTGGTATGGCTTTAAGCCCTTTGTATTTGAGCACTTAGCCATTATTTTACTAATTATTTAATTAATGTTTTTTCACCAATCATTGTAATGGGTGGGTTACTTAAACTTCATTCACAAAGCATGAATTGTATAGTCTGAAAAAGCCAGTTTGGCTTAAAGCACTCTTGTTGTCCTCATCGAAAACTGTGTTTTAATTATATTTGGATTTTTGCCAGCAAATTCTTATCCATATTTGTGGATTTTGGTGACTGTCTATACTTGAATTTATGTTCATTATATTGCCCTATATGTTTAGCAAGTGCATTAAGTGGGCATTGATCCCTGATGTTCCTAAGGTGTTTACTTATTCTATTTTTGAGCTTGTACTCCATTTTTCCAATGTAAAAGCATGAACATAGTTCACAAAGTGCACAATAGACCACTCTTTCAGTGGTACAAGAAAATCTGTTCCTGATTATTATTTTTATTCTATTGATGTTTACTTCATTAACCTCTAAAATATAGGAACAACATTTACAGGACCCACATTTGTACATGTACTATGTACACTGTGCCTCTTCTTGATGTTCAAGTAGTGTTTTGATGTTATGTCCTTTCCTGAGCACACATGTAGGTTTATTACCTAGAATTGCTTTTATATCCCTTTCACATACTAAGAGTTTCCAATTTTTCACTAGTATGTCCTTTATAAAGTATGCATCAGTGGAAAAACTGGTTAGGAAACATGATTTAAACTCATTTCTTTTTTTCAATTGTTTCAACATCCAATTGGCTAGAGTGGTAGACTATAAACTCAGATCTAACACTAATACTACTTGTATTATCTTCAAAATTTGTGTCTACATTGCATTCAGAATTTAACAAGGATACAAAGTATCCACTTGCTCTTTTTTCTATTACTTCATTCATGATGTTTTCCACTAAATCAGATGGATAACGTCTTTTCAAAAACATTTCCTTCACATTACTGCATTCCTTTAAAAAGCGTTCATTTAATGACACCATACGAGCTGCCCTTACAAATTGTCCCTTAAGGACTCCTCATTTTTGGAGGAATGGATGGCAGCTCATGTAGTGTAAAAAATTGTTAGAATATGTACCTTTACTGTATATTTCAGCCATAAATCTATTATGCTCTAAGCCTTTTTTAAGTAAAATCTCAAGGTAAGCAATTTCCTTAACGTTCACAGAATGCGTGAATTTTAAAGAAGATGTAGAATTATTTATATAATCTAAGAATGGATCTATTTGTTCTCTTGGGCCATTTCAAAGGATGAATATGTCATCCAGGAAACTGGTATACATGTGCCAAAGTTGGAAAAAAATAGACTCAAATAGGAATTTCTTTTCCCACTCCAACATTACCACATTTGCATACATGCCTCCGCATGCCGCACCCATTGCTACTCCCTCTATCTGGATGTAATACTCATTGTCAAATACAATATAGTTGTTTCTTAAAACAATGTCTAAAAGTTGTTCCAGCATATTAATTTTATGTTGTCTGACTCCCTTTGACACCAGATAGTCACAGAACCAATTTATTCCTAAGTTGTGAGGGATGACAGAATAAAGGTCCCTTACATCAATTGTTATGAATATGCAAGAGTTATTAAATTCAATTGTATTGATTTTCTTTAAGAAAATCCATGAGTTAACGCATAATGAAGGTTCATATTTTAACAAATATTTTAGCTGTAGATCTAAGAATTTTGCCAGTGAATGTGTTACAGAACCTCTAGCATTGATAATGGGATGGAAAGGGGTTGGTGTATGTCCTTATGTGTCTTTGGAACCCCAAAAATAGTAGGTGGGATTGGAAAGTCCATGGTTAAAAATCTATATTCCTCAAAAGTGATGAGCACATCAATGAATAGGTCTTCAAGAAAGCCACGGACTTTCCTGTATGCTCCATTTAGTTTGTTCAGTGAACTGTCTGCATATGACTTACTACTCAAGATTTCTTTCATCTTCTTTATGTAATCTGTTTTCCACATAAGGACAACACCACCCCCTTTATCCAGTTTCATGACCCACAAATTAGTGTTTGTTGCCAAAAAAATTAAGTTCCATTTCTTCCTCAACACTTAAGTTATTTTTAGTTCTTTTCTTATACATATTCCCACAGTGAGTCCTGATGTCCAACTCACATACCCTTTCAAAAATGTCCAAAGAGGGGTGAGTGGGGGGTTATAGGTACTAGATATGTGTAAAGGATGCATAACATTCTCTACCCCTTGAAATATCAGATTCAAATTTAATTTTCTGATGTACTCTTTTAAGTCCATGAGTGTATTCACCATACTGGCTGGTTTATTAGGAGTAAATGTGAAGCCTTTTGCCAAAAGGTTACAAACATGAACATGTAAATCAAGCGTAGTGAAATTATACACCCTAAAATCACATGCAGTGTTAAAATGAATGGAAACAGCTGGTAACAAAACCATCTCAGTTGTGCCCCCTCCCAAAAGTCTCTGTCATATCTTGAAGTAGAATGTCAGTATTTAATACCTCCCCTGTTTCACCTTCCAGGAGCCCTTGGATTGTCCTCTGTTCCCCCTGGTCCCCCATTGTTGGAAGTTCTGTTCTTATTGTTTCCCATAAGTGTTCATACTGTGGGGTTGTTGGTTTTTCATTCACTCTGACCATCTCAGGGGAGGATATTCCTCTTTGTCTAAAAAAGAGTCATCCAAGTTGTTACCTGCTCCCTGATTCTCAGAGTACTTATCTAGTTTGTTACTAGATAAAGGTCTCCCATTCAAAGTCCACTCTTGAGAATGGTGGGTGGGGGGTCATTATTGTTGTTGTATTCATTTTCATCTCTAGCAATCTTTTTGTATTTCCTAGTTTTTAAAGTGTCCATTTGCTCTTCTATAGATCGAAAAATACGAGTGTATTCAAAGTTATTAGTAGCAAAAAGGGGGTCTTGAATGATTCTGCTATCTAATAGTTTTACTTCTTTCCCCAGTGATTCAATTTGTGTATCATTGTTTTTAATTACCATGTCCATATACTCAAATCCATAACAGTCAAATAACTGGAGAAGTTCTCTATGAAACTGGGAATTTGTTATAAGACCTGTTGGGTAGAGCCACATTCGCAAACCCTTGGGAACAATTCTCCTTTTAATGCACTCCTTGAAATAATGGTTGTCCATTTGTAACTTTTAATTTTTAGCAAAATATGATCTAGTTGATTCAGTCGATTATTAAATGAGTGGTCAGTGTTCATCTCTCCCACTCTGCTGGTAAACGGACAACTATTGACTAGCCAGTTTGATAAAATGGAGTTGGAACCATTTACAGTATAAGTACTGTTTACATTGTCTCTATTAAATTCACATGTAGCATAGGTTCATAGGTTCATAGGTTGGTACTGGGCTATCTGCCCGAAGGCATATATTAGCCCAACCAGATTGTGCGGTATTCACCGCCCCTTTAGTAGTTCCCTAGACCCTTGTACTAGCAGCTAGTACCCTTGGCCCCTAACTAGTAGTGCTGTTGGTGTGATCCCCGGTGTGAACTTTTTGTTACCCATCCACTCATCAAGGCTCCTCTTGAAGAGTGATAGTGAGGGGCTCTGTCTTATGTAGATCGGGACCCTGTTCCATAGTAAGGGAAGTCTCTGCGAAGGGAATCTATCCCTCCAGCATGTTCTATTCATTGTTGTGTTGAGGTTTATATCCCTAGAGCGTGTAGCTCGAGTAGATTTGGTTTTGCTAAGATGGAGCATGTTCAACAATTCTGGGTTGGACATGGCTCTGTACGTTAGACAGAGATCACCTCTGAGAAAGCGGTATGCAACAGAGAACAGTCTTAGCTTTTTCAATCGTGCTGCATAGGGCAACTGTTTGAGGCCAGTAATTCTCTTGGTTAGGTACCTCTGTAGTCTCTCCAGCTGCTGGAGATGCTTAGCCTGGTACATTCCAATTGGTGCATTGTACTCAATAATGGTTCTGATGAGGGAAGAGTAGAGGGGCATCATTACATCCTTAGATCTTGATGCGAACCCTTTCATGATCAGATGGGTCAGATAGAAGGATTTTCTAACCACTTTGGCAACATGGTTATCAAAGGAAAGCTGACTATCTACTTGGGTCCCTAGATCCCTTATTTCTTCTTCAAATTTCAGGGGATAACCTCCTATGTTGTAGTTTGCAGGCACTCTGTTTTTTCCAAAGGGGATTACTATGCATTTTTTTTGCATTTAGCTTGAGACCATGGCTTTGACACCATGCATCAGTCTCATTTAGGCCCTTCTGCAGGATCTCCATGTTGGCCGGAGACTGTTATAGCACCCAATTTGCAGTCGTCCGCAAACTTAGTCAGCCACAGCCCTTCCATGCTTGCCTGTACTTCTGATAAGCATTGTTACTGACCTGTGATTCTGAGAGTACTGCAGGTCTCTGAACCACAGCTTGGTTCCCATTAGTTTCACTCGACCCAGGCAAATGGAAATTTGATACAGGAAGAGAAGAAGAAGTGCCCGGTGTGGAATGGATGGTTAGTTGTGATAACTGTGACAATTAAAGCTGTTCTAGCCTTTCCATTAGTTGATTAATTAAGACAGTAAGGTCACCTGTAGAACTGGCAAGTTGAGTTGTTACTTCGTCACTCTCCATTTAGAAACCAGTCTAAGTTTGTATAAACACTGCAACAGCTGATCTGGTGAGCACCTCGACAACAAGAACAGAAGATAAAGACAGCAAACCAGTAAATCCACAAAAAAGCTCACACTAGGTGTAGTGCAGCAAAATAGCTTTTAATTGTGATGTATTTGTATAGTATGGCATTATTTATGTGGTTTTATGCATTTAGTTTCTTACTGTGTTGTACTTGCATTTAAAAAAAAATAATAATAAAGAAAACAGTGGCCCTTTAAAAACTTTTTTGTAGATGAATGGAGGAGAGGAAGTGAGGTCACAAGTTTTACCTTTTAAAAGGAAGGTGAATGTAAAGTACTTTGTCTGATGAAGTTCCTGTATTAATGTTTTAAGGGACGAAAGCGCTTACGTTTTGAATTTGGATTAAACCTGGAGTTCAAAGATGGACTTATCTCTGCTTGCTGCATCAGTGTTGTTTGCTGCATTGTGTTTGAATTTGGACTACAATTTTGCTTGCTGCACTACACCCGGTGTGAGCTTTTTTTGTGGATTTACTGGTTTGCTGTCTTTATCTTATGAATGAATGTATGTATGCTTTTATTGCTTTCAGTGAAAGGTGCTTTGTAAGTTTTGTTGGTATAGGCTAAATGTAGCTGATTCACAGTATGAGTTTTATTTATTTATTTATTTGTTTTTGATTACCGGGAAAGCCCAAAAGGGCTGTTAAAGTAGCCCCTTTTTAGTGGAGACCTGGGGAGAAATCTTCTAAGCATGTGCAATAAAAAAAAATTATATAACAATGCCATATATCTATATCTATCTATATATATTTATCTATATATATATATATATATATATATATATATATATATATATATATATATGACTGTACTGTCTTTCATCGAATTTCTGGTTCACCGAACCACAGATAATCAAACTTAGTCAGCTGAAAACTTACTTGTATGAAACCACATTATTACTAGTTCCATTTTATTGAGGTGAGTACTGTGTTGCTGGAAGTATAAGACGTAAAGGTATATAGCCTTTATGTGACTTGTGGTATTCCGGCTGAGTCCTAAAGCATAACAGATATGATGGCAGTGTCAGCAAGCTGCAGGATATGGTATGCTGTTTTTGTACAGCCCATAGCTTTGGAATGGGATCGCACTACAGTAGGGGTAGGGAAATCTACCTTTGATGTCACTGTACTGCTATCTCAGATTTGGTATATATAATTTGCAGGGGGTGTGGGAGGTGTAGGGGAGTTTGCCCCACTACAAAAATGTTGGAGAATGTGTGTGTTTGTTTTTTTTTTTTTTTTGCTTTCAATTGCTTCTTGTTTTGGGCATGTGGAATTTGGAATAATGTGGATTCGCACAAGTGAGTTTTCAGTTGACTAAGTTCAATTATCTGCAGTTCAGTGAACCATAAATTCAATACAAGACAGCAGACCTATATATATATATATATATATATATATATATATATATATATATATATATATATATATATATATATATATCTGTATGTGTGTGGGTTTACGTCAAAGTATGGAAAATTCACTTCCTCAAAACACAGATCATCGAGACAATAACAGGAAATGGCACTTGATTGACTCCACATATCATTGACAGGTTACCCAGGGAAAGAAGGCAGTCGGCCAAAAATAATGACAAACCACAACAAAACACTACGAATCCACACAAGAGGGGGGTTGTGCCCTCCACACCCCCCTAACGAAATATACCAAAGTGGAGATCACACCATAGTGGAAAAAGTTAGCCAACTGCCTTCTTTTCCTCTGTAACATGTTGATGATGTGAAGAGTTGATGAAGTGTTGTTTCACTGTTGGCTTCTCGATGATTTGTGTTTTGAGTAAGTGGGGTTTTCAATACTCTGAAGTAGACCCATATATATTTTATATATATATATATATATATATATATATATATATATATATATATATGTGTGTAGAGTGAGAGAGACACACACACACACACACACACACACACACACACACACACACACACACACACACACACACACATGAAGAGCTTTAGACAGGTACACCTAAATCACAAGAGATGCATAAAGATTAAAAGCACAATTCAAAGGTACAGGCAGAGTGATAATCAATTTTAATACATACAAGATAATATATTTTTTGCCAAATATAATTAATTATGTTTTAATTTTAATTTTGTACTGTATACTTAGGGATATTGTAGAATTAGACTGTTAAAGGGAAGATAATAGATTAAAAAGTGAAATGGAAATAAGGTGCTGCAGTCTGTTGTAGTGAGTATTTGATGTAAGTGATGAGGTCAGAAGGAGTAATGAGACAGGGATGAGGCCAGGAGTAATGAGACAGTGAGGAAGAATGAGGTAAGAAAATACAGAGGTGAGATAAAGTATGACAGCAGAGGGATATGATGGTGTGCATGTAGAGGGGAAAGAAGATAAGGAGGGGGTGTATGATAAATAAGCTTTCTACAGGACCTTAGTTATTTAGGAAGGTACATGTAAATGAATCGTTTAGCCAGAGGAATAGCATGAACACAACCATTCATTTATTAGATATAGTTCTCAGCTGTGTTTTGAAGGCATGGAGGCTGTCATTTTGTTTTAACATTATAGGGATAGTGTTCCAATGTCTGGCAACATGGCTGGAGTAAAGGAATCTCCATCAGAGTTTTTTGAATGGGATGTGGCTTGGAGGAAATTATCCCTTGAGAAAAAGGTACAATTAAATCAGTGAGACTGGATTCAATTTTTTTGGCATAGGGCAGTTGTCAGATTTATTGATAAGACTGTGAGCAGTGACTGCTTGAGATAAGGTGAGTTGGTCTATTCTAGGTATTTTAGGTACAGGCAGTGGAGAGCTCTATATGAGTGATTAGCTGCAAATGTTATAGTTTTATTATAGTAACAACAAAGAAAGACCAACACAAAGGTAAACCAGGTCTGTAAAAGCCAGAGAACAAATCCAAAAGTTATATACAGACACTGGAAGCACTCAATAAAATAGAAGCTTTTAATATTCCACAATATACACAAAGCTTTCTGGTATGGCTACCCTTCTTCAGTGTAATAATATAAATATACATTTAACACAATTACTTCAATTTGTACTTAACAAAATCACATGACATAGCCAAGAAGATTCTTAAGAAGCACCCTCAGCACAAGCAAGAACATATGCATTCAAAACATATATATAAATATAAGCAAAACTAAACAAAAACAAATATAAAAACATTTAAAACCATGTGGAAAGATCCACATGTAATAAATATCTAAACTACTTATACAGCACTACTAAACCACTAACATAAAATATCCTGTTTCATTTTCAGTATAGGTTTTATGCTGACTTTTGCATTGATACCTGGTTCAGCTAGCAACCGTGTAATCCAATTATATTCAGAGGCCTCTAGTTTGCTATTCAGGTCTTTACCTCTTACACTGAAACTATTTGTATCACCCTGAATTAAATTAATGATTGCTTCCTTTTTTTTAAATATGTTTAGTTAAAGCACTAGTTGTAACAATCTTCGTATTTCAGAAGTATGTTCAGTTATATTATCTGTAAGCTTTCATGTACTTTTGCCTACATAAAGTGCAGGACAAACAGTGCACATAGCTAAATATACAATATTTATAGTGTTACAAGTGATACAGTAACTGAAGTTAAACTTCTTATTAGTTTTTGTGTGTATAAAGCTATTATTAGTTATAATATACTTATAACTCACACAGCTGTAACATGGAAAAGACCCAGACTTACTTATCTTAGGATTAGTTTTAGTTTTGTTATAAGAAAAGTCCTTGTAGCATAAACATTTCCTAAGATTTGGGCAATTCCTATTTGCAAAGCTGTTTTTTTCAACCAATAATGTTTTTAAGCTCTGGCATATTCTCAAGAATGCCCCAATTTTTGATATGATGTTTTTCACTCTATTCATCCTCATACTATAGGTTGTAGTATAGCTCAAGTAATTTTATTCTGTCCTCTGTGCTGGAATATTAGAATACATATTCTCTCTCCACTAAAATAAGGTCCAGCTGAACCACTCCTATCTTTCAAAACTTCCAGTTTTACCTCATCCAAAAATTATCTGTCATAACCTCTTTCTTTAAATTCTGTAATCATTTCATACATCTTCAACACATACCTGATCACTAGTATTCAGTCTACTTGCCCTTAGTAACTGACTTCTAGGTATACCTGTGAATATATGGGGGGCATGCATACTACGTCTCTGCCATACCTCTCAATCTCTTAGCAAGAAATCTGGCCAAAGCCATAAATAAAAGTGAGACAAAGGCACAAAAATAGGGATAATTTTTAAATATTGCTCTTACAAACTTAGAAAGTTGATAGAATAGCAAGTTTTGCTTTAGCATGAATTTTCTGAAAGGTATGTAGTCTGAAATTTAAATATCCGTCATTATTTTCTAACTTCAGTCTTTAATGATTTGCCGGAAAACCAAAATTTTATGAAAAACAGGCCAGAAATTTGAGTAAAAAATCTGGACATTCTGCAAAAATCTGTACAGTTGAGAGGTATGGTTTATGCGTATACCTATTCACTTGGATGTCTTTCTTATATACAGATGTATTAATGTTCTTATTTGACTTAACTAATTTCACATCCAAGAAACAAATCTCAATAGCAGAAAAAGTAGATTTGAATTTTAGGAAGGTAGTGGTACTATCCAAATAATCTATAAAGCTAGTCAACTCACCTTCATTACCCCTCCAAATCAAGAAAATATCATCCACAGACCACTTATAAAAAGTGACCTTGGACCTAAACTCTTGTGGTGCATCAAACACAAACTGTTTTTCCCATTAATGTAAAGTAAGGTTTGCATAGGTGTTCGCAACTGATGTACTTACTCATTGCTACATGAGAGATTTGGAGGAATAACTTTGTTAAATATCAACAAATTATTAGTTTTATTATTATTAGTTTTATTATAGCATTATTCTAGTTTGTTTAGTTGTGATATATGTAAGTTTTTAAATATTGGAGAGGCATAAAGTAGAGCAGGTAAGAAGAAGGAATAGTTTTTTGAATTGTGGGTGAAAGGAAGGATTTAACACTATACAAGCTACATATTTTGATAATTTTTTTATTGCTTATTTTAGGTCAAGGTCAAATTTAAGCTTATCATTTAATATAATGTCAAGAAATGTGGTTGTGGCCCAATTTCTGTGGTGGTGCTCTTGGCTGATGTTATGCTGAAATAAGATTTTACATAGGAAAGCTGTTTTAGAGTGAATATAATTAATTTACATTTGTTAGGGTTTAAAAAGAGTTGGGCAATATTTAATTAGCTTTCTACAGCTTGTTATAGGTCAGTTATATCTGAAGATGAGCAGATGAGGGTGACATCATCCAGATATTCTACCATAGTAGCATGCTTATGAAAGCCAACAAAAACAAAACTACGATGAACAAGCAAGGCAGGCAAGTCCAAGTACTCCAGAACAAAGCAAAAAATCGTTAACGTATTTTAATAAGAACGTTTTCGCTCCTGACCAAAACCAAGAGCTTCTTCAGACAGTAATAAAAAAGCGCCAAATCACTTTTATACAGACCCATTCATGATGTCATATGCTTAACAGCTATCAAGTTAAACCAGTGATTATACATTTTTAAAACCTGAATTTTTTTTAAAAATAACATAGAAAAATGTCATTACACAGTCTCTCTTAAACAAGGGGCGTTTCCCCCGAAAAAAGTACCAAATAAAACCTAAACCTCAATCAGAGGCATACAGTTGAAGTTAACCACACATAATACAAACCATAAAAAGACATACATTTGTACTTTCAAATACTTTCAAATACCTAAAGCGTTTAAAAAAGGTATCTTCTCAATAGATAGTTAAGACAGATAAACAAACAAACAAATAAGGTGAACTAGCTATACGCATGGGAACCTAAGATAGCTAGTTCACCTTATTTGTTTGGGTATATGGTTTTATTTTTATACAAAGACACTGTCTTAACTATCTATTGAGAAGATACCTTTTTTAAACGCTTTAGGTATTTGAAAGTATTTGAAAGTACAAATGTATGTCTTTTTATGGTTTGTATTATGTGTGGTTAACTTCAACTGTATGCCTCTGATTGAGGTTTAGGTTTTATTTGGTACTTTTTTCGGGGGAAACGCCCCTTGTTTAAGAGAGACTGTGTAATGACATTTTTCTATGTTATTTTTTAAAAAATTCAGGTTTTAAAAATGTATAATCACTGGTTTAACTTGATAGCTGTTAAGGATATGACATCATGAATGGGTCTGTATAAAAGTGATTTGGCACTTTTTTATTACTGTCTGAAGAAGCTCTTGGTTTTGGTCAGGAGCGAAAACGTTCTTATTAAAATACGTTAACGATTTTTTGCTTTGTTCTGGAGTACTTGGACTTGCCTGCCTTGCTTGTTCTTCATAGTAGCATGCTTGGTACACTTATGGAGTCATGAATGTTGTTTGTCTTTTTGGCTTTTCCCGGTTAGGGGTCGCCACAGCGGAACTCCAGTCCGCTAATGATTGGCAGTAGATTTTTATAGTGCCGAGTTGCCAGCCCGATGCCCAACCTTCAGCAAAGGCACGCCCATTCACGCATGTCTTTCGAATGCCACTCGACCATGGGGAGGACATGCAGACTCCACACAGAAGGCACTCTAGTCGAGAATCGAACAGGAGAACCTCTTGCTGTTTGGCAAAAACTCTACCGTTGCACCACCGTGGCTTTTACTTATGGAATCATGAATGAAAATGTTAAATACCAGTGGGCCAAGCATTGTATGCATTTGTTAGAGGCAGGTATATGTGCTCATCTGATGACCCTTTTCAGACACAAGGTCATAAGATGCATGCAGTAAAATAAGAATGCAATAATAAATTTGCAATGTATTAATAAAAACTAGCATGAAAACATGAATGTGTGTAAAACATATTATGGTAAGCATGTTATAATGTTGCAAACACAATACACTGATTATACACAGTAAAAAAGATAGTATCAACAAGACTGCAATCAAATATACATATTTGTTGAAATGTTGATATGCTGGGATTAGTTAGTGTTACAGACCTAATAAATGGTTAGCTATTGAAATGGAAAGTAGGTAGATTCACATAAGCATTGCAGGTGCACATTAGAAGCAATAGGCTAATAAAATAAGGCAACACTGAATTTGTTCTGATATGATTTACAGCTATTTTTGGAAGATTGTGGCAATCTCATGGGTAGTATAATATATAGCAGATATGTTTCTGCTTTTGTTAGTCAGCGTCTCTAAGATAACCAACATGAACTGGAAGAGTGAAGGAAAAATTGTGCTTTACAGAAATAGGCTACTTTGAAAATCAAGTTACTGTACAACTCTTTAAATGCTGTCTTCTTTGGCTGAACCTTGTTACATATGCATTCTGAGCTTTAGTTTTCATGCATAAAGATATGACAGAAGATCTGTCTTGAAGGATAGATGTTTGCTTGTAAGTGCTTGGTTTATTGGCTAGGGTTGGCAGTGACCTTGAAACAATAGTTTGTTTGTGAGTGTGCATAGCAGTCAGTTGGCTCATATCCTAGTTAGTAGGTAGTGTGTTTTTTGTAAGGAAATATAGCAGTGTTCCCACAAATGTTGAGTACATAGATCACCGTTGCAGTAACCTAATCTATATGGGTCTTATCTCCCACACCAGACAGCTTTACAGAGCATTGGGTGCCTTCCATTTGATCCAGCTGCTAGGAGCTTACATGGAACTCCACATAAAAGGCAGTTTGAGCAAAAATTCTTCAGTACTTGTTTACCAATGATTAATAGTTCCAGTCCCTTCCCTTTAGCCTTATCAAGGCCCCTCAAATGTTCACCAAGTGAATGGAAGAGGTCACAACTCACTTCAAGGTGAAGGGGTTTTGAGTGTTCCCAAATCTAGATAATTGGCTACCTAAATTCAGTGAGAGACTGCTTGCTTCATTTGTTCCTTTCCCTGGACATCTTAGTAAATCTCTAAAAATTAAAATGGATGCCCACACAAACTACACATTTCAATGGATGGCATCTGGATACAACCACAAACTTTTGATTTTGAGAGTAACAGTAGACAGACTCTTATCTCTCAGGCTCATTGTATTCAAGCTTCTTCAGGCGAACTTTCCTCCAGAGAGTGCTGTAGTGGGCACTCAGCAAGCAAGGGTGGCAGCTATTTATCGCCTCAATTTTCCTACACAACTCTTATTGGTATGCAGATATCATATGCAGTGACAGATACAATCACCTTAGTTCAAACAGATTGTCTTTTCTTTCTGCCCCTTCCATCAGTTACTGTCACCATGCATGCTTCCTTTCTCAGGTGGGAAGCATTTTGAGGGATGGAAGTACAAGGCACAGGAGCATAGAAAAGGCTCATCTTTACATAAATGTTCTGGAGAGGAGAGCAGTCCTCCTAGCATTATACGCTCTACAGGACTTACTTTCCCAGGCTGTGCTTTTGATCCACACAAACAACACCACAGTAGTATTCTACATAAACAAACAAGGGGGAACTATATCATATCCTCATACTGAGAGGCCATGACAGCATAGCAATGGGTGATGTTTTAGCAGCATGTTCCATTTGTAATGCATATTCCAAAGCATACCAACTTTTAGCAAACAGGTACAGTTGTTGCATTTTTATGATTCACAATTGCTCCCTCTGCTCCCTTACCCTACACCCATTCCCACCCACCCCCACTTTTATTACACTTATACTTTCCACACTCCACCCTTGCCACACCCTGACCAATCATCTTACCATCCCAATTACCCCTCCCCCAATCAGCCCCCTCCCCTCCTCTCCAATCTAACACTACCCCTCCCCTTCTACAATCCCTCCCCTCCGTGTACACTACACCACCTCCTGCACTCTAACCTTTCAAATCCAGTCTACTCCACTTATCAACCCCTGTTTCCCAACCTATTCTATCCAACAAACACAACACCCTTCACTGTTATCCCTCACCTAATACTCCAATCAATATGACCCCTCACTATCTTACTTTCCCTTTCTCCTGCTCCTACCTCAAACTACCTCCTACCACACATCACATCAATACCCTACTCCTGCACTTACTCTCTCATACTGTTACTACACCACAAATCTCTTCTAACCTATTTCCTCTACTGCCCTCTAACCTCTTTACAATCAAAACTTATCCAAATGTATCTCTTTCCAACTTTTATTAAGTCTTGTACCTCCCCTACTACAAACCTTCTCTCCCACTTACACTCTTTCTGTGACACCTTTCTCTTCGTTGGAGACATCCATCCCAACCCCAGCCCAATCATCTCTACTCCTAACCTACATTCTCCCTGCTCCTCACCCACACACCTTTCTCCCCCAAGTCATACTCACCCCCCTAAATCCCTAACAATTTTCTCTCTGAACATCCAAAGCATAGTAAACAAAACTACAGAATTTCATTCTTGGAGCCACCTTAATTCCCCCCATATTTTAACTCTCTATAAAACCTGGTTAAAGCCTCACATTTATAACTCTGAAATCTTACCACAGGCTACAATATCTATTGGGCAGACAGACAAAACAAAAAGCGTGGAGGTGTTGCCATCCTCTACTCCAACCAACTTTGTATCTCTCCACTCTCTAACTCCCTACCTACTTTTGCTCCTGCAGAAATACTAATTAACTGCCACCTCAACCCCCATAAAAAATTTGCCATCGTATCCATTTACATCTCCCAGGCAACAACATCCCTATTCTAGAAAACTTTCTATCATGACTCACCCTAAACATCCCCTATGAAACCATTATACATGGTGATGTTAATACTGATTGATCTCTCTCCTCCACTAGCTCTACTCATAACATCAATCTATATGGCTTCTAACAGCTCCTATCCTCCCCTACCAGAACTAACAATAACTCCACTCCTGGCTCCATCCTTGACTGGGTCCTTATTTCTGATCCTTGTGTCTATCACAACTCCTGCATACTTCCCAATTCCCTGAGTGACCATTCCCCTATCTATAAGCATAGATACTCTCAACAGTCACCCAAAGAACACCTCTACAGAGAACATCATAACCAGACTCAATTTGATCCAGATAAATTCAACTCCACCCAGCCAAAATAAGCGGAACTTCCTTTATAACCTCCCCATTAATGATGCTGTTACTGCATTCATCAAGCTATTACTCGATATCCTGAACGGCATGGCCCCTTCCAGGATAGTCTGGGTTAAATCTAACTGTGCTCCCTGGCTCACAAAGCAAACACACTTGACTATGCAGCAGAAGGATATTGCTTGAAAAACCTGGGTAAAATATAAAGCTCCCACCCTACTCCAGTCTTACAAAGAACTTAGAAACACATGTAAAAAACTTATCAAACATAAAAAATCTTTCCTTTCCTCCACATACTGCAGCCCACACACAACCCCCCCAAAATTTTGGTCCACTGTCAATAAGATTCTCCACCCTAGTACCCCTTCTACCCCCAACCCCTTCCCTCACAATACTGCTACAGAAACCTGTACTCTATTAAATCAGTATTTCATAGACACAATTCAAAGACTAACTCAACACTGTCCCGCTCCCTCTTCTGTGCCCCCACCTCACAGTCCATTCTCCTCTAATACTTTCTCCTTTCATCCTTTTCCCATTCCCTTTATCAAATCCCAATTAAACAAACTCAAACCCTGCTCTCCCTCTGTTGACAATCTACCCCGACTTTCTTAAAATTGCTGCCAGCTCTATTACCTACCCTATTTCTATCCTTGTAAATCGCTCTATTACCGAGGCTGCCATCCCCAACATATGGAAATCCTTTTTCACAATCCCACTCCACAAGAGAGGTAACTCCACTGACCCCTCAAACTATCATCCCATAGCTATACTATCCCCACTGTCCAAGATTGAAAAATGCATTCTCTCCCAGCTACTCAAATACTTGCTTGAAAAGAATCTCCTAACTCCCTCTCAACATGGTTTTAGGCCACACCACAGCACATCTACTGCACTTCTCTCATTCACTCAAACAGTGGCAGAAGCCCGTGATAACAACCTACTTCTCTCCTGTCTATTTCTTGATCTCTCCAAAGCCTTTGATACAGTCTCCCACTCTAAACTGTTAACTAAACTTTCAGACCTTCACCTCTCGCCTCTCTCCATATCCTGGTTCTCTAGATATCTATCTAACAGACTTCATTCTATTCACTGGCAAACCACCTCCTCTCCTTTTCTGCCCATCAACACCGGAGTTCCCCAAGGCTCTATCCTGGGTCCCCTCTTGTTCAACATTTTTACTAATAACGTATACTCCACTACTAACCTCTCAACCCTCTTACAATATGCTGATGACTCCACCCTCATAACCACAGCAAACACCATCCCTGAAATCCTTTCATATACTCAAGATACTTTCACCTCCATTGAGACCTGGCTCACTGACAATCAATTAATATTAAACCCCCAAAAAACTTAACTCTTGTTATTCCTTACAAAAAAGTTTGCACAACATAAAATCCTCCTCCTCCATCCTCCTCCATAACCTCCCTCAACAACACCATCATCAAACCTGATCCACATACCAAATTACTTGGTGTTACCATTGACGATGCACTAAAATTCGACATACATATTGATTTATGCTAAAAAAACTTCACCAGAAACTCGGCCTAAATCACACATTTCTTTCTAACTCTTCAAAACCCAACCTAGCCTTATCTCTCCTATTATACAATCTTCTGTAAGCAGCCCCAATCCTCATAAATCTTCAGTCTTCTCTTCTCAGCAAATCTTCAGTCTTCTCTTCTCAGCAAACCAGAACATACCTATAATAAAATAGCTAAATTTGCTACTAACCTCTCTTATAAATCCCATCACTGCCCTGCCCTTAAATCTTTACAATGGCCTGAATTTCCAAATCAACTTCTCCTTCCACAACTGCTTATAATACACTCAGTCCTGTACACCCCTTCATCCTGCCCCTCTATCTCTAATATTGTATCACAATGTAATCCCCAACGTCAACTCTGCTCATCAGATAAACAGCTGCTGGACATATACAAACCATCTAAAAACATTAGCAATTCATTATATAAATACTCAGTTGCTCACTCCTGGAAATTCCTTCATTACAATATAAGAAGTATCCCATAAATCACAATTCAAACTGGCACTAAAGCACTACCTACAGAACACCTGGTCCTGCCCCTGTCTAGCTCCTACATGAATTCCTACAACCTCTTTCTTGTACCCACCACCTTTTCTCCTTCATCTCTTCTTACCCCTCTTCCAAGGAAAACTTCTCCAGCTCCCTCTATGTGTACATGACTCCTTTGTTTTCTCCTAGCTTCCTCCCCATCACGTTGATACTGTACATTATTTAATTTTTACAAAACCTGTACAAAACATTTTTATTTTATTATCGTTTTTTTTATTAACTCTTTTAGAGATGTAATTTCTTTTTTTGTATGACTGTAATTTAGAGGTTTACCTTTATAAAGCTGAATCACAGTGGTGCAATTGCTCATATGAGTGAATCGCAACCACGAAAATGAAAACAGCGACAGTTTTAAATGTTCGAAAATCAGTAAAGTGAAAAGCAGATTCGCTGATTTTCTAACATTAATGTCGAAAAACAACCTAATAAAGTGTAGAGCAGAGGGGCAAGCACCCCTGCACCCCCCACACCCCCCTACTTTAATATTCTAAATCTGAGATCACACACTATAGTGCAATCCACCCCAGAATGTCGAATGTGCAATGAGTGAATGTTACTGTGCATTTGCTCACTGCACATTCAAACATTTTTCTGTTCGGCGTTTGCAAACTTTGCAAACTGCCTTTTGGACAATTTCTGTTCGCCCGTGTGCAATACGCACCCATGAAGGTAAACCTAATTTAGAACTGTAGCTTTTCTCACGGGTCTCCACTGAAAATGGGCCATTGACTCAGTTGGACCAACCTGGTTAACAAATAACAATAAATAAATAAATAAATAAGTCCCTCAATCTAACTTAAGTATATGTTTTTCAGCTACTGGGTGGAATCTTACTGTGATCTCCAACCAATACAAAATGCAGCAGCTTCTTTGATCCCATCCCTCCACAGGAGCAGACACCCACAATACTCTGGTCCATCATTTTTTATTCAGTCTTCTTTATACTCCCCCCCCTACATCTCATGACAAAGATTCTGCAGGAAGGCATTTCTTTATAAGGCCTCTGCCATCCTCATAGCCCCCTTCTGGCTGAGGAAAATGTGGTTCCTCACACTTTGGTCTCACATCAGATGACCTTACACTTGGATCTTTTGTCACAGCCTCACACAGACATCATCTTCTTCAGACTCACTACATGGTTTCTCCAGTTCCAATGATGGCCAATTATTCATCTTTTTCCAGTAAGAAGGCTCAGATTATTAAAGCACACATTTCCAGAAAACTTTGTAAAAGTAAATGGAAAACGTTTTCCCTTTGCGCAGTACACCAAAGCTTGAACCCCTTCTCTGTGCCTGCACCTTCAATCCTCAAATTTCTGGCTGCATTGTTTGACTCTGTCTCCTGTTACTCCACCATAAAAGTTCAGCTTACAGCAATTTCTATTTTTTTTTAAATGTTATTATTTCCATGCCTTATATTACATTCAGATGCAATCTTCATGCATGGTGCACCGTATCTAATCAGTGGTCAGTTGCTTTATTTCCTGCTCTATTCCTTTTCTCCCCACTTGGTTTCTCTTTAGGTCCACTCTCTCCTTCTTGTTGATATGATTTTCAGTCTTGTAGCATTCTACTATCTCTTTTCTTTTTTCATGTTTCCCTCAATCCTTTCTTCATTCGATTCAGTTTCTGCCATCTTCTCCCTATGACCAGGAACCTCTTGTGTAAATCATGCTCCTGTATTATGTTTGTCCTCTTCCAGTTTTGAGTGATGATAGTTTTTAGTTTTAGTCCTCAGCAATCTGATAATGTTCATTTTTCATCTTTACAGATGTCCTCTCTTTTTTGCACCACATACGGAATTCCCAGGTATGCTCTGCTTCCTTTTGAAATGTTTCCAAATCTTCTGTGCCTGCTTCCATACATGTTGTGCCCTCCTACAAACTTAGAATGTGTATACTATTCTGGCCTCTTCCTCATGACTCTGTAGGTATCTATTATCCTCCTTTCTGCCTTTCTTTACCAGTCTCGTGGGGGTTAGATACCATCTGTGCCGTATTCTCAGGCTTTGATCTTCTGCCCCATGTACTTTTTGCATGTGTCTCACTTCTGTCAGATGCTGCAGATCCCTTCCATTCTTCCTCCCTTTCCTAATTCTTTCTCATTTTGTCTCCTCTTTGACCTTGTCCCTTCTTTCCCTGTGTGTTTCGTAGATCTGCTTGGTCGTTTGCCCACCCAGCCTCTTCCATTTCTTTCATTGCCATCCTCTCTCTGTTTGCCCTCCCTTTCTGCCTGTTCCTTTCTCCTGTTACCCTCTCTGTATTCTTTTTTTCAGGTCTTCTCATATACCAAGTAGTTCTGAAACTGGGCCTCTGCTGTTCTGCATTTCTGTATTAACTCCACTATTGTTTTAAATCTTTCACAACATCCTTTTCTCTTCATAAACAAATCCACTTAGGATTTGTTTATATTATTTGTGTGTACAGTTTGGATTTGTTATACTAATTATATAATTTGCTTATACACCTTGGATTTGTTATACTATTTGTCTGTACTAATTGTGGAGCTTTTCTGTCTGGGCCCCTGCTGAAAAAGGGCTTTTTCTCAGTCAGACTAACCCAGTCAACAAATGTCAAATCAAATCAAATCAAATAAATACCAAATCTTCCTCTTATACTGTTCTACTTCTAAATCTCTTCATTTTTCTTCCCTATCTTTGCCCCCCGCCCTTCTATTCCCTGTAGTTTCATGTGGTTCCCGTCATCCCACTTAATGCTCCCCATTCTTTTAGTGCTGCTTCATTCATATCAGTTAGTAAACTTCTCCATGTCTCCCTCACCCTTAGTCTCTTTTGCTTACCACTGTTCAGTTCTGTTTCTATCCAGTGAATTATGTTACATGTCTGTGCATGCATATATAGTGATATGGGAGCACCCAGACCCCCTTCCCTATTCATTACCACTTTTGCTCCCCTTACTCTTTTCTCTTGCCTTTACTGACCCAGTTCTGTATCCTTTTGCATTTGCTGAAGACTTTTGTCCCTGGAGTCTAATTATATGTTGGGAATTAGGTGGAGAATGACTGGTAGTGTAATTATCCCCACTGCATTAATTCTCCCAAGCAATGTACAAGTCTTCTGTCCCCCATTTGAAGAATATCCCTTACCCTTTTTACAACTTCCTCTAGGTTTTTCAGCATTGTCACTCTCACTGTATTCGCAACATAGCACTCTAGGTACTTGGGGAAATTCTGCCTTGTTTATCTCATCAATTTCCCCTTTCCACTTCCCTTTTCCTAATCTCACTACCACTGTCATCTTGGTGTTGCATCTGAGTCCCACTGTTTCCCTAGCCTTCTTGAATGCCTCTCTTATAGCTCTCATTGCTGCAGCCACATCTTCTGACATTAGTATGCAATCATTTGCATATAACACAAACTGAGATTTTTATCCCTTCTTTGTCTTCAAATATTGCTAAATTATGTCTAACGTCCATTGCAATCATCTCAATCACAACCTGAACAGACCTGGGGATAGTGGGTACCCCTGTCTGGTCCTCCTTTCTGTCCTTGTCTTCTCAGAAACTCTTGCATTTATGAGTATTCAGTTTCTGGGTCTTGGTATCTAACATATGAACTGTTCGCCTACTCATCTTTGCCTTTACAGGGTAGAGCAGTGATCTCCAGAGACCGTTTTCACACTCAGCCCATTTTGCAGATCAAAGAGTGCTTTCATACTTTTCCCTTTCTTCCCTTGTACTTCCCTGTGCCTAAATTCCAGTAGGTCCCACCAGCTGTTTCTGTCTTCCTTCACTTCATGAAGACATTCCACCTTTCTTGTATTATTTTTGACAATGCTTCATCCCGTCTTCTTGCCAATACCTTTGTCTAATTATTGCTGTTGAGATTAATCAAAGAGAGAGGCCAGTAACCCCCCCCCCCCCCTTGGTAACATAGATATTCAGGTCCTCTTCATACTTTCATATATTTTACCCAAGTCCTACATTCCCTTGTATTCCTCCTCTAGGATCTTTCTCATACCCTCATGTTCCCATTTGTAGAATTCTGGGGGGTGGGGGATCTGTCCCTCCAGCTTTCCTCTTTATCTTGTATATGGCTTTCTATATTTCATCCCTTGTCACTTCATTCAGTGTGTCTCTTTCTTTCTCCTCCAGTATATATACCTCTTCATTCTTTCATCTAGTTCCATTCTGAGACTTCAGGCCCTTTCTGTAGTCTGTAAATCCCCCTGAAGTTTAATAAATATTCCCCTGATTAGCTAATCATTTTCTAGATATTTTTTATCTGTTCACTCTATGCTCCATACTCTCTGCCTGCTTCTTCTTGTATTCCTTGGCTAGCTGTTTCCCTCATTCCTTTTCCACTTTTCTCTGTTAGTCTCCCCAATGCCACAGTAAAATGTCTTGCTCTGTCATAGTTTCAACCTTAAATTCCATTCTTATTGCTTTTTCTGTGATCTGTAACACTTTCCAGGAGCATAATAAAAGTGAGGACAAGGGGGCGGCTGCACCAGGAACAAAGTGTTAGGGGTGATGCAATCGAGAGGAGCAGTTCATGCATTCTTGTTTTTTGTGTTGGAATTTCTGAGAGTGCTGAAGTACAAAAACACCAAACCAAATAAATAACAATATGGCTGCAGAAAAAACAGGTTCCAACTGGAGATACGTTAACTTTTAATAAAACGAAATAACAACATCTTTGTATTTTAAGTTGTTTTTTTAAAAGTGAACGTATCTTCAGTTGGAGCCTGTTTTTTCTGCAGCCATATTGTTATTTATTTCTGAGAGTACCAATCTGCTTGCTGCAGTCACTGAGGGGCTGGGGTACTACATCAAGGAATGGCACTGGACACTAGATGAGCCAGCTCTGCATCTGGTACTTCCCTTCCACTTTCAGTTCTTCCAGATTCTGTATGCAACACCTCTATCACTCTCTCTTTCTCTGCAGCTTCTCAATCATCCTTCCTTCTTTCCTTCTGTGATAATTTTTCCCCTGACAGTTACCTTAATCCAATCCCACAAGTGCTCTTCAAGTTTGTTCCTGTCTTTCATATTATCTTATATTGACTCCTTTAGTAGTCCTTGCAATGATTCCTTGCCTTCTGTCTCCTTTCATTTACGGCTAATGCACATCTACCCCCACTCATTGTTTTCTGCTCCTGGGCATTTAGCTTAAGTCTGATGGCTTCCTGATCTACATCTCTCCTATATTTGGATGTCTTCCTTTATTTCCATTAGATCTTTCTTCCCTAAGGACCTGTCTATCCTACTTCTCTTTACCGGAATGTTTCTTGTGAAAATATATTCCCTGTCAGTTAGATACCTTGCCTTCCATATAACCGGCGACCCTCCTACATTCATCCTTTGGTTTCATTCTTGGCTAATCTTTTTGTTATACATCCTCCTTCCATGCATCCTTTCTTTTTACAGTTCTTTGGTGACATTGTAGTCCTCCACAACATCTAGTCCATCACATCTTGTCTGTTTGGCAAAAACATTGTTATAGAATCCTCCTTTATTCCTGGGGTATATTTCAGAAAGAAAGTATGTTTCATTAACACATACATCCTGCTCACACAGCCAGCTGCCTTTTGGTGTTCATTCCTCCCACTAATTTATTGCTCGCTCCTTCTGTGGTCACTTTAATTCCTTATGCACACTTGCCTCTGCATCTTTGACTCTCTCATTCATCATAAATACTTCTATCCAGCTTGCTTTGTCTTTTACTTATCCAGATGTTCACTTCCGAGTCACCTAAAACATCTAATGCACCATACTCCTGTCCACTCAGAGTTCTCCCTTTTCTCATTTTCTATCTGTGTTTCTGCCACTTTCTCTGTGTTTGTGTCTACATCTCCCTTGTGAGAGGCTTCTTACTCTTTTGTCCCTTTGATATAACTCTTTCACTCGTTTTCCTTCCACCTTCTTGTCTCTTTTCTCATCTCCTTTTGGTTGGCTTTGTGATTTATTTCCTGCTCGTTATTTTTGCTGTCATGTGGCCCCTCTGCACTTCCTGTTTTTGTCTTCTTCCCTGCAGGGATTTCACAGTCTGACTTTGGACATCCTCTCAGTGTCACTCTATCATCTCTACTGCATTTACCGTTGTTTTCCAAGTCCATGGCTTGCAGGTGATTCAGACTTTTACTGCCTGTGTTGTTTAGTCATCTGTGATACCTTTGTTTAAACCTTTGAAACATTTTCCATATTGTTGGAACCATTTTTCTTACTGCTGTAAATTCCTGGTGGAAATGCAGAATATTTCAAGTCATGCACCTGTTCGATTCATTCTTAGTTAAAACCACCAACTCCTTCTCTAACAGAGTGTTCCACATTAATCTCCAATCAGCTTTGTGAACAACTCTGCAAATGGGATAACTTTCATTATTTTTGTATGCCTTTTTATTTCATTTTTTTTTAAAGAAAAGGATGGAAACAAACCAAAACGTGCTTTGGTATGCATTCCCTTGCTGCTTGCCACTGTCCCACTCCATGTATTCTCTTTGTGTCTCTTGATTTCTCATTATCACAAATACTGCATGTAATAGCTGTATTGCAAACTTGTCCAGTTCACTTTCTCTCTCTCTCTCTCTCTCTCTCTCTCATACCCCAGTTATCCTAATATTAGTCCTTCTTAAGAAATTTTCCAAATAATCCATCTTTTCTTACTTTGTATTATATTTGCTAGCTTATAAATTAATTTGTTCCTGCATCTTAGCTTTAATTGTGCTTTGTTTCCTATGACATCTTGCAGCTCTCCTTGTAGCTTTCCCACTTCTGTTTGTTGTTGTTATATTGTTTGTTTCTAGGAGTTCACATCATGGCCTACTGTGATTACTTTTCCAGACAAAGTGCCCAATTACTCATTGTTTGCAGCATTTACAGCAGCCACCTGTACCTTCTTTTGTTCCTTTTCAGTTATCTTTCTTTCTATTTTTTCTCTTCTCCCTGAGAACACTGTTTTTACCCAGATTCTACAGCCCCTGTCCAGGGTTCAGGCTTAGGAAGCCATTGTGTATAGGCTCTGTATTGCCCTCTCTAGCCATTTCTAATTTTCACTAAGAGTACAGTTCTTCCTTATAAGCCTTTCAAGAGTCCTGCAAAGCCTTTCTAAAGGGAACCTTTTTCCATAGACCCTCAATAAAAAGGCCTACTCTATCCTGGAATCTGAGCTTCATGCTACATGCTCTTAGCACACACCCTTTTGAGCCAACATCTTCACGCACTTTAAAAAACTTAAGGAAGACCCTTCATCTATTATTTCTGTTATTTCAACAAGGAGGATTTCAGAACTGCACACTCTCTCCATTGCAAGCCTTCACACCTAATCTTTCTGAAAGACTAAATTTCAAGACTAACTCCTTTTTATCAAAGATCACCCATGAATCGGCTTTAAACCAAGCTATGTACTTACTAGTCTTTTTTTCCTACTCAGTCTATCAAAAGAGAATATCTGAATCACACTTTGAATATTCACAGACAGCTTCACTTCTACCTGTACAGAATCAAAGCCTTTTGCAAAGACAACCGCCTTTTTGTCTCTCTCTTCATTAAAACTAGGTCACAAAAGTTTCTAAAGTAACTTTTTCCAGGTGGCTGTCTGATTACATTTCATTCATTTACACTGCCAAAAACAGGCCTCTTGATTCAAAACTGAAAGCCCACTACCCAAGATCAGTTGCCATCATTGTGGCCTTTTTCAGAAATTGTTCTCTTGATAATAGTTGTGCCACAGCAAACTGATCAATAATGCATACGTTCATCAAGCACTGCAAGTTTAATATAATATCCAAATCCAGGATTTCCTTTGGATCTGCCATCTTTAAGGGTATGCTGTCATGATGCTAGTTTGGAAGCCAAGTAGATGGTGATTCTGTCCCTTTGGCAGAGGCAGATGGAGGGGACAATACAGGATCATAGGATCATTGGATCATAGTCAGTTACTAGGCTAATGGCTCCAAAGCCTTTTTAAGCCTAGCCCTTCATGTCTTAATTTTCCCAGTTATCAATGCCTACAGGCTAGAATAGCTTGTGTATATGCCTCTGCCTTCGGGCATCTAGAAACTGCCCCTGTCCATAGGGCCACAACCGACAAGCTGGGGTGAATTTGCAATTTCTAATCCATTGGCCCAAACTGTGTTTGAATAAGATTAGGGAACAGCTCTGTTTCACATGAATGGAGAGAGCATTCCAGAGAAGGGGTAATCACAGAGAGACATATACCTGTCCCAATATGTATGTTTTGTTTAAGTCACAGACAAGGTTTAGATCCTTAGATCAGGTAATTTAGTGCTGTTTGTTTTGTGATTCTGGAGCAGATTCATCAAGGCCACCAAGGCTCCCTGGACTACATGAAAAGAGACGTGGAGGAGCTCTCCTATATTGTAGCCCAGGCAGGTATGACCCTAGCCCTGAGTAGCATCCTGCCATCACCCAGAATGATACCACAGTACAAGGACAAAATGATTGACTTCAACAACTGGCTAAGCTTCTGGTGTCATTCTAAGGGGATCCAGTATCTGTCTGCCTGGGATGACATGATCGACAGACCACGATGCTTTGCCAGAGATGGCCTGCACTTGTCGCCCTTGGGATTCAGGATACTGGCTAAGGCTCTTGCCACCCCTATAGTGCCTTTTTTTTAGGCAAGGTTCAAATGACAAATTCACCACCGTAACAGGTACAAGCAAGCAAAATCTGAAGGTAATGCTACTCAGTGCTAGAACTCTAAACCTCAAAATGCATTCACTCGAGGCACTCCTTAAAATGGAAAACATCGACATCTGTGCAGTGACAGAGACCTAGTTCAAGGCTCCAGAGAGCACCCCTGCATTACCAGGCTATAATTCATGCCACACGTTTCGGCCACCTAACCTGGACTGAAACACTAAAGGTGGAGGCGTGTCCATATTCATTAAAAATATCCACACCTCCTAGTTGCTCAGCATAATGTATCAGAGATTATCCAAGTGCAACTAACTCTGGGCAAGACCACAATCCAAATTGTAATTTGCTACAGATCGCCCTCCATCCCCTGGATTCTCACTCCTCATTTCTTGATACACTGGAAAATATTAGGGTACAGCCCAACACCCTAATAATGGGCGATTTCAACTACCCCACCATTAACTGGAAAAACTACTTATGTACCAACTCTTTTGCTCAACGTTTTCTGGAATTCATAAATTCCAATGCCTTGGATCAACTTTTCCACACCCCTACCAGGGGCAGAAATATCCTAGACCTGGTCATTACCAACATGGGCGACCGGTGTTCCACACCAGAGGTCAATTCCTCTTTGGTCAAGTCTGACCACAAGCTAATCACCCTAGACATCCACACCCTGCCCCTACCCACCCCACCCCATTAGGGAAACCACCGTAAAAAAATTCTCCAAAGCCAACTTTATGCTTCTTAAGACAGAAGTGGCAAGCTTCGTTACACTCATGCAGATGGACAATAGAGGTACAACTGCTAAATCCTACACAAATGCACTTTATAAGCACTTACACAAGTGCATGGATCATGCTATCCCTAACAGGACCAAGATGCTATCCTCCAAAAAAAGGAAGCCAATCTGGTGGTCAACTGCCATAAACAAACTCTACAACAGAAGAAAGAAACTGTTGCAAAAAAGAGTAAAATCCCATGATTGGAGGAATTCCCTGGTCAGCCACAGTAAGAAACTGAGATCCCTAATAAAATCCTCCAAAGCTAGTTATGAAAAAAAATCGCCACTGATTCTGAAGACAACCACAAAGCATTCTATAGCTATGTCAAGAATCGCAATGGCAACACTCAGATCTGCTCTGAGCTACAGCACAATAGCACTAAATATACAGAACCAACTAATATTGCCATCATCCTGGCAGATAGGTTCAGTGCTAACTTTTCCCCCCTCTCACCCCCTAAAGGTATACCGGAAGAATGCAAAGTTCCTGTAATCATGGCTGCACAAGTAAAAACCACACTCTCCAAAGCCATGAATACAGCATCCATGGGACCTGACAATATCCCAGGCTGCATTCTACATGAACTACAGAATGAACTGGCACCCCACCTAAGGACCATGTTCAGTCATAGCCTCACCTCAGGCTTTGTACCCACTGAATGGCACACAGTGATGGTTATCCCACTCCACAAAGGGAGAGCCACCATGGACCCCGGGAACTACATCCCCATTAGCCTAACAAGCCTGATCCTCAAGGCCATGGAATGTATCATTATGGAACTTATAAACAAAGAAATTGATAATCTCCAAACTCTGGATTCCACCCAGTTTGGGTTTGTAAAAGGCAGACCATGTCTCCCAAACCTAATAGACTTCTTTGAAGCAGTCACCAAAGCTGTAGATGAGGGTAAGGTGGTTCACACAGCCTATCTAGATCTTGCCAAGGCCTTTGACACCATCCCCCACTCTGGAATTATAGATAAACTCACTAAACTAGGTATAAATTCTTATGTCACAAGATGGGTTGCCAACTGGCTCACTGACAGAACCCACACTGTGAAAGTAGCAGACTCCAAATCTGACTTCAGACCAGTGACAAGTGGAGTACCACAGGGTTCAGTCCTGGGTCCTCTCCTGTTTGGTATCTACTTTTCTGAAGTGCAGGCTAACACAGAAGGTCTTTGGCTAACAAAGTTCACAGATGACTGCAAACTAGGAGCCATAATTGAAACTCCTAACAATGTGGGCATCCTACAAAAGGGCCTCACTGAGAGAGATGGTGTCAAAGCCATGGCCTCAAGCTCAATGCCAAAAAGTGCATTGTCATCCCCTTTGGTAAAAACTCTGTAACCATGAGCTACCACATAGGTAGTAGTCTACTTAACACCGAAAGTGTGATAAGAGACCTTGGGACACAGGTGGACATTGCCACAGTAGTGAGGAAATCCTCCTATGTGGCACACCTCATCACAAAAGGTTTCTCATCCAGGAAAAAAGAGGTCATTGTTCCCCTCTACTCATCACTCATTAGACCCATTATAGAGTAAAACGTCCCTTTTGGTATATACCTCACAAGACATCTACAATGACTGGAAAGGCCACAGAAATACCTCAGAAAGATGATTACCAGCCTCAAACAGATGCCCTACGCAGTCCATCTCAAACCATCTCAAAAAACTCCAGCTTTACTCCGTCACATACTGCCTACTCAGAGGCGATCTCTGCCTAACATACAAAGCTATGTCAAACCCAGAGCTGTTGGACATGCTCCACGTAAAGAAATCCCAATCCTTCTGAGCTACATGCTCTAGGGACCTAAACCTTGTCACCACAATAAACAGAACATGCTGGAGGGATAGATTCCTATCCCAGAGACTTCCCATACTCTGTAACAAACTACCTATCTATATTAAACAAAGCTCCTCATTAGCACTCTTCAAGAAAAATCTTGATGATTGGATGGGAAATAGGAAATTCACCCCGGCAATCACCTTTGTGGCTCTGCTCGACAAGGGTACAGGAAAATAATTTTTTTGGGTGGCGAAAGCAAGGGTACCTTTTGGCTAGGCTTATATAGGCCCTAGGGCCAATAGCCTAGTACCTACCTATGAACCTATGAACCTATCAAAGAATGCCTTGTAGATTAGGCATAGATCACCCCTCAGTAGTCTGTAGGAGACCAAGTTCAGGGACAGGGTTTATGGTGGTCCACATATGACATATTATTTACACCCAGTATTCTTTTAGTGAGGAACCCGTGTAGCTACTTCAGTGTTGCACATGCCTGGTCAAGTACATGCCTAAGGGTGCAGTATACTTGATTATTGGTCTAATGAGGGCAGAGTATAGTGGAACTATGATTTCCTTAGATCTGGATGCCATACTTACTTATAAGTTGCACCACACAGAAAGCTCTTCTCACTACCATGAACACGTGTTGATGAAAGTTCAGGTCACTGTCAACCTGTTTTCCCAAGTCTCTTACCACTGGGTATACTCTTAGGGAAGTGTTGTCAATGTTTTAATTTGCAGGGGTGGTCATCTCCCAAAGGGTCTAATTATGTATTTTTTTTAATTAAGTTTTAGGCCATTGTTGTGACACAAGTTATTTGTCTGCGTTAGACCCTCCTCCCTCTACATTTTGGGGGATTCATTGATTTTACCTAGCTTGTAGTCATCAGCAAATCTGGTCAGCCAAATCCCCTGTACATTTTCATTGACTTCAGGGAAGTATATTCCAAATAGGAAAGGTCCCAGTATCGAGCCCTGTGGGACACCCCTAGTAACAGGCCTCTTGGTGCAGGTGGATCCCCCCAACCCTAACTTTATGTGTCCTATCTGTGAGCCATTTGGCTATCCATCAGATGACATGGATGTATGCCTAAATTTGTGAGTTTGTCTATAATACCTGAGTGTGATATTGTGTCAAATGCCTTTGCTAGGTTATGGTAGGCAGTATGTACAGTTTTGCCCTCATCTCTGGCTCTAGTGACCTTCTCAAAGAAGTCCATCAAGCTTAGAATGCATGACCTTTCCTTGATGAAACTGAGTTTAGATGGGTACAGTGTTTGAAGATTTCCCATGTCTTTGTTTATCAGGTCCATGATAATTCTTTCCATGGCCTTACATCTAAGACTAGTAAAACTTATGGGTATGTAGTTCCCTGGGTCTGTTGATGGTCTTGTGTAAAAGGAGGAAACCTCTCTGGAGGCTGTGGTTGAACAGAGATTCTAATGGGCCTGACATGTCATGTTTCAAGCTATTTAGGAGACATCCTGGAATATTATCAGGATCTATTGATGCACTGGTTTTAGCTACAGAGTGTAGTGAGGACCTGATCTTTTGTGATAGTTGGGGGAGAAATGATAGAAATGATAGAGGGTATTTCTTCTGGGGGATCTAGGGGTGCTAGGAGGTGAAATTGGAGCTAAATTTATCATCCAATAAATTTGCCATATCCCCTAATTCAGCATAGGAAGTTCCATTTACTATTAGTTCAGCGCACTGTTGGGTGTTCTCTTTAAGGTTGTGTGCATAACTGAAAAATGCCTTATGGTTATTCTTAGACTGGGAGGATATTTTTGCCTCAAAGTTGACTTTAGTGAACTTAATTAGTCCCCTGAGCTGCTTGCTGAGAATAAGGAGGGAGTTTTTTTGTCTTCTGGGCATAGCCCTTCTTGTTTTTGGACATTATTTTCTTTCTTTTGTTGTACAACCTATTTATACTAGGAGTCCACCAATGGACTTGTTTATGAAGTTTTCCCTAAGTTTATTTTGGTTTGCTACTGTTATTTCTATGCAGTTATTTACATATTTGGTGGGTGTCACAGTGGTGCAGTAGTTAGTATTGTCACCTCACAGCAAGAGGTTTTCCTGTTCGATTCTCGGCAGGGGTGCCTTCTGTGTGGAGTCTGCATGTTCTCCCTGCATTCACGTGGATTTCCTGTGGGTGATCCAATTTCCTCCCACATTCTAAAGACATGCATTTGGAGCATTTCTCCATGGGTCTGCACTGAAAATGGGCTCTGTCCCAGTCAGACTTTCCCAGGAAAACAAATATTGAATAAATAAATTATATTTGCAACATAGGCCACCATGCTCTCTGAGTTTGGGGATGCTTGAAATTTAACTATATCAATGCTTAATAGGAGGTAATTAGCCTTGGAAAATTTCTTAAAGGTTCTGGTGTTTGCAGCATTTTTTTTCAAGAGTTATGGCTTTGTGATCTTTTTTGACCAGTGAGGACATTACACAAGGTAGAGGGGATACAGTGTTCTCTCATATTTGTAGTAGATCCTGGATATTTGCACCCCTAGTAGCTGTGCAGTCTAGCTGTTCCAGAGTGTTTGCATTAACAAAATCCAGGAATGTTGAGCCTGCATGTTAGTGATTCTGTGTGTATCCCAGTTTATAGTGAAATAGTTGAAATCACCCACGAATATGGTGTTGGGCTGAACTGTAAGTGACTCCAGTACATTCAAGTATGTGATTTGGTTAGCCTGGGTCATAGATGGGGACCTATAGCAAGGATATGGTATGGGAGTTTAAAAGTTAGTTCAGCATGGAGTAGCTCAAGGATGTCATATTGTTTTTCCAATCTTAAGGTGTGTTTGCTTTTTATATAGATTGATACGCCTCCCCCTCTTGTCCCTTCTTGTGTGGTAGGTGGTCTAAATGTGTGAAGTTATTATAGCTTTACACTGCTGAGGTGCTTTAACCATGTCTCAGTAACAGCACAGTTGTCACCACTCTCCAGGATGTGTATTACTTCCAGGGAGTGGAGCTTCTTGATCAGACTCCTAGCACTGAGCAGTGCCATCTTTAATTTATCTTACATAGAATTTACTGTTGGAAGATTTGTCAGAGTGACATTGCCAAAAAAGGCACTATAAGGGTGAATAATGTTTTGGCCAATATCTGAAAGCCTAGTGGGGACAGATGCAGATCGTCCCTGGCAAAGCAATGAAGTCTGTAGATCATGTCTTCCCAAGCTGACAAATAATAGAGACCCTTAGAACAACACTAACCAGATGGTCAAGTCAATCATCTTCTGTTTATGTTGTGTTATCATCCTTGGAGAAGGTGGAATGCTGCTTAGTGCTAGGCTCATACCTGCTGGTATTGCGGTATCATCCATGGAGATGGTAGAATAATGCTCAGTGCTAGGCTCATACCTGCCTTGCACACATTATCTGAAAGCTTTGTCATCTCTCTCTGTCTCTGTCTCTCTCTCTCTCTCTCTTCATATAGCCCAGGGAGGTATATCTTAGGTCATTAACACCTACATGGGCTATGATGGAGTCATACTGGTACATGTGGCTCAATGTCCACAGTGTATGTGTGATGTGGTGGATCTTTTCCCCTGATAGGCGACTGACCATAACTGTCTGTTTGCTCAGCCTGGAGAGGGGGGGGGGGGTTCAGTGTGTCTCACAATAGGATCTCCAATGACCAATATATTGTGTTGTGTACCATCAAAAATAAATGAACCAAGTAGATGAAGGCTGCCTTAAATAAAAATGATTCCAATAAAAAGCAAATAAGGCAGCCAAACACGGCTTAAAATCATCTATTTAGTAAAAGGTAAGTGCTTTCGAACAGACACACTTCACTTTATCAGACCATAAAACAGAAACAGAAGTGCAGTGTGTCTGTACGAAAGCGCTTACTTTTTAATAGATGATTTTAAGCATTGTGTTTGGCTGCCTTATTTGCTTTTTATTTGAATATTGGGTTGTGTGGCAGTTTGCCTTAAGGGTTGAGAGGTTGAGAAATTTTGAGATGTGGTTGTATGTATCCTGGGAAGTGTTATCTTTGCACAGTGTTTGGGAGTTTGCTTTGGGCAGTGTATGGAAGGCATTTGAGGTTTGCATAGATTGCATTTAACAGCTGCAGGATACATGAGTTTGTTTATCTTATCCATAATAGCATAGGGTTTGTGTTACTGGCACCCCCTTTGGAGATATCAGTGTCTCTATATGAGAAGTTAGCCTCCAGAGATATAGTGTAATTTTTATCTCTTGCATACTTGTCAGTCTGCATAAGAATAAGATCATTGTCGGTAAACATGAAACAATTGCTACATTGTCTCTTGATGCCCATTTTCACCAGGCCATTTATTGAGATATTAGGAAAGTGCACATCCATGGTTGTAAGTCCTCTTTTTGTGATCTCCGAGGGGCAGTGCAATTGGGATTAGGAGGTGTTGGGCTAGGGGGAGATGACTAGGATTGCTCTAAAACAACACTCTTGGGTTAATGCTCCTCAGTGGACAAACTAGCTACTGTACACTCAGCTAGATACTTGAGAAAACAGCAGAAGTTGTTTTATATGGAAAATTACAACTCTAGGTGCCTGTATCCAAACCACTGCTGCACAGCTCAGCACAGGTTATTGGAGATGCATTAGAAAGGAATCCAATCAGTAAACAGTAAAAATGCAGAATAAGTGTGTGAGTGAGTGTGTGAGTGAGTGTGTGAGTGAGTGTGTGAGTGAGTGTGTGAGTGAGTGAGTGAGTGTGTGAGTGAGTGAGTGAGTGTGTGAGTGTGTGAGTGAGTGTGTGAGTGTGTGAGTGAGTGTGTGAGTGTGTGAGTGAGTGTGTGAGTGTGTGTGTGTGTGTGTGTGTGTGTGTGTGTGTGTGTGTGTGTGTGTGTGTGTGTGTGTGTGTGTGTGTGTGTGAGTGAGTGTGAGTGAGTGTGAGTGAGTGTGAGTGAGTGTGAGTGAGTGTGAGTGAGTGTGAGTGTGTGTGAGTGTGTGAGTGTGTGTATTTATATAAGGCTCAGATTCTGCAGCAATTCTAAATTCTTTTGTGAGTGATACTGCAAGACTAGGATTCCGAGATCAAGTAAAATGCAAGAAGAAAAATGCCATAAAAATGTACCAAATAATATGGAAGGACAAGACAGGAGATGACAATATTTGGAAGTTATGTACTTACATCACACTGGATCCTTATTGTTTCACTCCATCCACTCTGCCAACCCTCCTACAATTCCCAATCCATGCTGTCACATCCATATCTCTGGATGGATCTGGTAGACCTAAACCCGAAACCTTTATCTAGTTCTTTATTTTTACATGTGCTTCTTGAGCTGAGAGACAGTAGGGACATAGTGCATTGTGGGAGAGGGGAGGAGCTCAAGCACCATAGAAGCTCTAAAGTAGATGGATTGTCAGCTCAGACCCATTCCAAAGGTTCAAAACCCATCAGTCAATGCAGAGTGTGACAAAAAATCCACAGTTATGTTTACATTATAAATACTTTTAACAGCAGTTTTGCATTTATAGGGGCTATAGTCCATCACCTATTACCATGAGCCACTACTGCCTGTATGTTAAATTCCTGATACAGCACTGAGTTAAATAACTGTACATTGTCTGTAAGCTGGCTTGGCTGCACATCAGATGGATATGTACTTGCAGGTCCAGTAATCCTGGCATGGAAATGGATTTGGGTACTTACAAGTAACGAGGCAGGAAAAAGGACTCGGTGCACAACAACAATTTTCTTTTTTTTTTGGGGGGGGGGGATTCAGTTATCTAAAAGCATCATTCTTAACCCCTGAACTGCCTGTGTACATCCAAGGTATGTAGAATCTAAAAATCACACATACAAAAAAAAACAGTTTGAAATGCATTCAGAATTATTTTACAACTGACAGAAGTAAGAATTTCCAGTCCAGAAAGTCCAAATAAGTAAACAACCAATGTAACAAACCAGTGTTACAATTATCCCAACACACTTAACCATGTTAAACTGCCATAAATAGTACTTAATAGCAATTTAAACTATATTTTCTGGTCAGTGGGAGTACAATTTTCACAGTACATTCAAATAACTTAATTTGTGGTAAAAATCACAATCTGATGTAAAACACATAGATCAGAGTCATACATTAGTAATTATTATACCATGACCCCCTCATTAATATTCCAAAATGTGCACGCTGATTGCTGCCCATGATTTACACTCTAAAATCATTAATTTCTCAATTACTCCCTGCCTCTTTTCAGACCACAATTCATTGATACTAAAACTTCAAAATGGTTACAAACCATTAATCTTTAACTTCAGAATTGCAGCATATATAACTAAAAATTAAAGAGTTCAAACCCTGGTTATACTCTGAATTACAGTTCTTCTTAGATGTTAATTACACCGCAGAGATAAATAAAATAATGATATGGGACTCATTAAAAGCTTACATATATGGTAAAACCCTGGGATTCTGTATTATTAGATCTGCAATCCAAACTTTTGTCAGTAAAAACTGAAAAATATCAAAATCATTTGGAGATGAAAAAAAGTAGAAGTATTAAACAATAAATACAATGAAATTGAAAACACATAAAACTAGTTTAGCTTTAAAAAAACTAAAAATCAATACATTGGCCACTTCTTCCAAATATGTACATAATTTATCCACAAGAATCAAAATACAATCAAAAGCTAATAACATTAAAAGTATCTTCCGTGTAAAGAAAGGGAAAAATGTCTCGGATATAGGTGACATTCTTGATGCCTATAGAAATCACTACATGGAACATTTCCACAAAGAAAAGATACATATTGATCAATTAAATCTAGATGAAAAATGTTCTAATATAAAAAAAAACAGAACATTTTTAACTAGATCTGCAATCACCCATATCCTACAAAGAAATACAGATACAATAAAATAGGGTAAAAATAATAAAGCTCCAGGTATAGATGACATAATTATGGAAATATATAAACTTTTTCCTTCAAAGATACTATCCCTCTTCCATAAAACTCTATTAGAAATTCAGTCACAAGCTTTAACACCACCCTCTTGGAGATATTCCTTAATCACACCAATTCTAAAGGAAAACAAATCCCCAAATCTCTGTACCTCATATAGATCTACATCATTATTAAATAATGACTATAAGATATTTATGACAATATTAATTAACAGAATGAAAATACCACTATCCAAAACAATAAATAATGATCAAACTGGATCTATATCTCATAGGCACACACATGACAATATTAAAAGGATAATTTCTCTTATAGATTATGTTAATAAAGAAAATAAAGAAACACTCATAATTGGCTTAGATATAGAGAAAGCCTTTGAGTCCCAAAATTGGGACTATTTATTCAAAATCCTAATGCTATTTGAATTTCCTGCATCCTTTGTTCATCTCCTAAAGAATATATTTTATATATATATATATATATATATATATATATATATATATATATATATATATACAAATAATTTAGCATATGTCAAGTTAGGTCCTTTTTACCTCTGAATCTATACATATAACAAAAGGATGTCCCATATCACCGATTCTGTTTGCTCTGGCTATTGAAATATTGGCAGATTCAATTTGTAAAGATATAAAAATCAAAGGAATAGATGTTTATGTACAATGCAATTCTAAAGTAATGCTATTTGCGGATGTCATATTACTAACATTATCTAATACAAAAGAGACATTAGAAGAATTAAATATATTAATTGACAATTTTCACATGACTTCAGGGCTCCAATTCAATAAATCAAAATCAATTTTTTTATTTTTAAATAAAAAAGAACTGCAGACTAAGGAGGATCCCATCATATAGAAACAAGAATCTACCTTACAATATCTAGGAATTGAGTTATGCAAGGATAACACTGAATCAGTCTCAAAAACTGCAATAATATCATCAATACAATTAAAATCTCTGTGGAAAAATGGAACAAAATAATATTAACATTTGAAGATAGACTGCAGATAATAAAAATGGTTTTGCTGCCCAAGATGCTATATATAGCCTTGGCAATACAACTGTTACCAGAAAGGAATATACTTAAAGGAATAAATTCCTGCCTAATAAAATTTTTATAGTGTCCCAAAAGAAACAGAATAGCTTTAATACATCATATCAGACCATGGAAACAGGGAGGATTAAACTTTCCTGATATAGAAACATATATAAATGCATCAATATCTAAAACAGTCTCAGATTGGATAAGTCCAAATTACTCTGCAAATTGGAAAAAATTACTAACTGTAATATCAATAAATGAATTTGATTTACAAAAAAATTTCAAATAGATAAAAAGAATTTGTCATGGCACATAATATGTATTAGTATACAATACAACATAACTAAACCCACTAAAATTCATATGATTAATTATTACATTGACTCATTTAGGAAAATTATTAATGCAAATATAGATTTAAAAATCTGGTTGGATCTTTTAACACCCTTTATAGTCACAAAGAATTTCCACATAAAATATATAGAGAAATTATTAATTCCTGGGAACAGAAATGATTTGTTTGTTGTCTCCAATGTATCAAAGAACTAAATATTTTAGATATGCAAGTAATAAAAACAACATACAGAATTCCACAACAGGACTAGCTAACTTTACAGATTATTCTGTCATATTTGCAAGATTTAAGTAGAATAATTAACAATTCTTTAAATAAATACCTAAATTTACAAAATACATATATGAAATCATATATAATGACTATGACTTGTGAAACAGTATTTCAACATTTTACAAAATATTGATAAACTATACAACACACAACACCTTATATTGCAAATATATAATAAAAGGACACTCAATACAGTTAACTGAAGATATTAAAACAAATATCTTATTATGTACATTCTTTACACAATACTGGGAAGTTTTTAATTGGAAATGGTTGCACAGAATATTGTTAACCCCAGACAGAATCAGTAAAATTAGTTCTTCCATAAAAGGAATATGTTGGAGATGTGAGCAAGTACACAATGTAGATTGAAACCACATTTCCTTTGGTTGTGTTAAAATTAAGCCATTTTGGAATGATATTAATAACTTTCTACAAGCTTTATTTAATGAATCATTTTATTTAACTAAAGCTCTTGTATTATTAAATGTGTATAACAAGAAGATGGAATACAAACACAATACCAACTTTGGAAGACGTCTTCAGCCTACTGAAGACCACAGCATTATTGGAAATTAAAATTAAAGAATTAAAAATTTATCCCAAGCCATTTATCAACAACCCTTGAGGAAAAGTCTTATCGCTGATTGACACTAAATAATAATTGATCAGATACTCTAATAATGGATTGGGCGTACTTATAAAGTAACTGTATACATTAAGATCTGTTATAGTGTCAGGCTAATATAAATAGTGTATATAGTTATTTAAGAAGTTATGTATAAATACTATGAAATTCATTCAAATGTATTTAAAAAATAAAAAAAAAATTTGAGAAAAAAAAATGCCAAAGCATAGATTGTATACTTAGGCAATTGTATATGATTTCTTTTGTAAATAGTTGACTAATTGATTATGTTATATTATTTTTGTGTTTCACTATTTATGGTTCAATTTATTTGAAGATATGAAAAAAATGTAATAAAAATCTCTTTGAATGAAAAAATACCAATGCAGAGTAACAACATTAAAGACATGGCTCTAGTGTCTAATAGCACACATGCACACTGCACTTCTGAGAGGAATGCTGAAAGTTTCCTCAGAAACAATAAAACATACATTTGTCAAAGATATAAGCCAGATGAACACTCCTACACGCAGAATTTTCACAGGATTTACTGTAAACACTGACAGAAATAAAATATCAAAATAAACATTTTTAAATAAATATAAACATAGAAAGAGAATAATAAATCTAATAATAAAATGAGAAGATGGGGGTCCCCAAACGGGGCTTATCTGAGCAGTAAGTTGGAAAAACCTATCCCTGGTAAGAATTTACTGTGCCCCATCTATTCATCCAGGTTCCTCTTGAACAGTGTCATAGAGGTGCTCTGTTTGAATTTGTAGCCTGTTCCAAAGACGTGGCAGTCACTGGGAGCAAAATCTGCCCTCCAGCATGTCGTATTTATGTCATAAGCCATATTTAAGTTCCTGGAAAGGGTAGCCCTAGACCCATTTGATTTATGGATATGCAGCAGTTCATTAGGTTTGGATCTTGGGTTAGCTCTGTAGGCCAGGCATAAGTCTCCCCTAAGAAGTCTATAAGATACGGAGTATAGTGACAAGGATTTTAGTCGGTCCATGGAAGACACATGCTGGAGGCCCCTTGATCTTCTTTGTTAGAAATTTCTGAGGTCTCTAATTGCTGTAGATTATTAGTATCGTACATATCAAATGTGGTTTTACACTCAGTTATAGACTGGATAAGTGCCAAGTATAGGAGGATTAGAACTTCTTTTGCTCTTGAGGCAATATCTTTACTAATCAAGAGAGCTACATGGAAAGCTTTCCTCACAATGGTAGACATGTAGTGGTTGAAGTTAAGGTTGTGGTCAACCTGTGATCCCAGGTCCCTTACCACTTCATCAGAAGTTACGGTATTATTATTGATTGATAGTGTGAAGGAACGTTGTTTGTGCGAAGGGAATGATGATGCATTTCTTTGCATTCAGTTTGAGACCATGACTCTTGTAGAAAAATTCCCTGATTGCCCAGTGAATGATAAATGAAGAAATATGTAAATTGTTATTGCTGTAAGGGTATATTTAAAGCAGTTGGTATCTCCACTTGGAATATGGACCACCTTGTCAAATCTAGACTGAAAAATAATTGCAGCACCAATTTCAGTACTCAGAATTATGATACAGTTCCACCAAACAAGTAAGGTTAGGTGACTTGTTGAAAGGTCAACAAAATCAGTGACTCTTGAAGACAAAATCCTTAATTGCTTGGTGAATGATAAATGAAGAGAGATATGCAGGTTGTTCTTGCAGTAAGGTCGCATTTAAAGGATTAGGTCTCTCTATTAGGAATCTAAACCATGTCAAATATGGACTGAAAAATAAATAGTAACATCTACACTTATATTTTCTTGCCTCAGGCACTAGATAACAAATCAACCGAGATGGACAGCTGCAACATCAAGATGAAGACAGACCTCATCATAAAACTGTGCCTCTTTTACAAATAACAGAGTGTGATCCTCCACAGCAAACATAAAACTGTACCGGTCTTGTTGCATATCCCACTGATGTTAGTCAGTAGTGCTTCAGGCAGAACCGGCCCAGCACAGGTCCATATTAAAGGCTGATTTTGGAGTCTGGATGAGACAGGAGCCCATTACCTCAGAGATGTCTCCTACAGAAGGTAGCTGATAATCTTAACTGAGACGCTCCAACCCAACTCAGAACCCACAGTACCTGAGTTTTGCATCAAGCAGCTACAGATGTGTCGGCCCTATGGTCTTCGAATGGACAGAGGGTGACAGGTATTTATATTTTATTTAGTGTTTGTTAATCATGTAACTAGACTGCCATAAGGGCAAGGGTAAATATTACATAAGCATTATGTATCCTGAAGTCTTCTTCATAAATAAGAGTAGATAGGATTGGGAGGTAGACCACTGAATTGTTGTAACAGTAGCAGGGATGGTTACAATGGCACATAAAACTCAGACACATGCAGACAGAGATGTTGAAGCAGAAAAAAGTGGGGAGAGCAGTGGATGCACACAGAGAGGGGACACTGGATTGTGGGTGTATTGGGTTGTAGTGGTGAAGCAGGAGCTGAATGAGACAACAAACACAAGTCACAGATATGAGACTCCTTCACCAAGTACCTGGGCTAAGTTCCTAATAGACTGATGAGTTTTGTATTCCAGGAGGACCTTGGAGTAAAACCACTCCGTTGAGGTGGTCTTGGCACCTTGTGAGTATATGCCTATTATGGGAGGTGTATGAGGTACAGCCTATTGAGAGGAGGCCCTTAGGCACAACCAGGACATGTTGGAGGGATTTTATTTCTCAGCTTACCTGATAATAACTGGGGTCCCACAGGCTGAGCCGGAAAATGTTTCTGGTGATAAGAAAATCTGGTCTACCCTCCTCAGCTTACTGCCACCTTGAACCTCATCAAGAAAATGGGTTTGCAAAATCATGCTAAACTTTTAACTCTGGTAGTTGGAAGTTTATTTACTTACTGTTAAAGGTAAAATCCAGATACCTAATTAAGGTACACTCAAGACAGCCATTTCTGGCTTGCAGAAGTAAAATACGTGTGTGCATTCGTAGTGTTTACAACAGTGCTATAACATATTGTGATGAACACAAATCCAGAATTATATTTTCTTTAACATTGCACAAACAACTTTTCATACCTTGGAACCTATACAACCTAGGCATACAGGCTGGCATTCACAGACAAGAGCCTTGCAGCTGCACATGGCTAAATATCAAGCATCCTGTAGTGCATGATGGCCCCATGCTGCTTAGATGTGCATTACAGCTTGCATAGCACTAGCAGCCTTTGAAAAAACATGCATAATAAAGTAGTGTATGAAGGACAAGTGGCATTCGCAGGATCATTGAAGGAGTTGTGCTAGCAAGGTGCATTTGACCGGACTGGTAAAAGTCACAGGAAAGACAGGCAAGTGTGTCTGAGTTTACTTAAGCCTAGTCATGCTCACACATGCAATAGAGCACCTCAACACTGCCACACATGCAGTGACAGACAGCTCAAGGAGGACCAGCACAGCAAAGTGACAACCTATTTCACTATATAAACAAGGATGAAGGGTAAACAGAAGAAGTCACACAATGGAAATCATAACAAAAGACTGCTGAGGAGAAGGAGGATATTTTTTTTTTTTTGCGGGAAAGGCTCCCAGTTTTCATATAGAAAGATGAAGGGTGGCTGGGGAAGGTGGTGGTGAAAAGTTGCAGGAAATATAGAGGGAGAAGAGATTCTTACAGGAGAACACAAAACTCAGGCACATACAGACAGCGATAGTAAAGGCACAAAAGTTGGGGAGAGCAGTGAATAGACACAGAGAGAGTGAACACTGGATGATGGGGAGGACTGATCAGCAAACAAGGTATGGATAATGATGCATAAGACAGAGAAACACATAGTGGATACAGCAGGGTATATAGCAGATGCCAGACTGGCCCAGAGGTCAACCTATATAGTTATCAGTCACCTCTGTTTCTGGTGTCATACATAGGCTGTGTCTCTAATGGAACATTGGTCAAAGTTGACCAATCCCTTGACTCAACCATGGTTTGAGGCAGCCTCCCAGCTGTTGGTGCATCTCAGGTGACATTAGCCTTTACAGCTATCATCAGGAAACCACAGGAACTCTCCTGGGCCACAGCCACAAAGGCCACTAATGAGCACTCTGTTTTACCTTCTGCAGAGTGACTCCATCCTTCAGCTAAGAGATAAACCTGATGACCACTAGTACCCTGCACCAGAGGTATTTACTGGCACAGACTGAGGTGATCACCAGCACATCTCTACCACCATGACAACTGGATCTACAGAACAAAAAGATAACAAAAAGAGATGGCATTAGTACAGACACGTTACAGGTGAGGCTAAATCTGTACAGTGCAGTGGTCTGCATGGCTTATGCTCCCCACTGCTTGGAGAAGAGCTCTTGCATCCTGTGAGCTCATCTTTAACTCACTGCTCCTCTGCTTTTGTAAGACAGGGTAGGAAGAACTTGGTACAGTGGTAGACCCATAAAGCGACAAGACAAACAAAAAGCTCCCAGTAAAACTGTGGCCATCTGTCCCTAGCATTTGCTTCCCACTGGCTAAGCCAGTCATTCATGTCACTGCATGTTGCTATAACAATGCTTATACTCCTCACAAGAATGGATGCTGCCAGTGGCATCACTCACTGTTCTGACAAGCTTATACCAGAAATCAACCTTGTACAAAGGGCCATTGTACTGGCATTCCTGAAAGTCTCTCTAAGGAGAAATAACAAGAAAATCTTGTACTCTTTTTGGAGATGGAGCATGAATTCTGCTGTTTCTAGCATCAGAAGTGGTCATGGTCACTCAGGTCCACTTAAGAGGCAGAATCGTGTAAGCATCTACAGAAATAGATTCAGATATTATGCGATGCTTGTCACAGAGCAGCAACAAGGTGCTTCAGAAATTTTCTTTGGTGTAGACCACAGTACAAATGCCATGCATGAGCATATTGTGCACTTGTTTCCACGGTCCTGGGATGGGGAGTGAAGAACATTCCATCATTGGCATAACTGCTGCATTAAGAGGCCTGAATGTGAGATATTAAGTGAGGATACCACACTGTTTGAAACCGCATTAATATAAAAAAAACTGTAGAATCATGAGTTTACTGCATTAGGACATTGGACTTTGAAATAGGCATACTGAAGGAGCCTGGTGGCAGGAACTGGCAAGGTGAGAATGGTCAACAGACTTGGTGTCCTTGGAATAGCTATGAATCTACAAACCTCTGAAGGAAGACAAGACATCTGGTAATGGACCATTGTACTGTACTGAATACCTATGTTGGATAGTGGAAACAGGAATATAGAGTAAGTGACATATGTGGGTGTGGGAACACATCACAATGACATCACACAATGTCTTGCTGTCTGTGGCAGTTGGGCACTCTGGGTCAATGCACACAAAAGGCAGGATATGCCTTTCAAAACACAATGGCCTATTTACATTGGGCAAGATATGACAACATTTATTAGGGTGAGGGCGGCAGGGCTTACAGAGTATTTCAGAGGTTCAGTATGCCGATGCAGGATGAAGTGTTACAATAACATGCCTGTAGCTGCAGTTTATATAGACAATGGGTAGGAGTGCTCCCACACACCAGGGGATAGGTGAATATCCACCATATGAGGGTGGCAGCAGCAAATAGTCATACAGCATATCCACACATAGCCTTACACACACACACACACACACACACACACACACACACACACACACACACACACACACACATGTACACTTACACACACACACGCACACACACGCACACACACACACACACACACACACACACACACACACACACACACACACACACACACACACACACACACACACACACACACACACTCAACCCATGACAGAGGCAATGATTGAAAAAATTATTCACCAAGAAAACTGTAGTGTTACTGCAGACCCTCTGTACTCATGGCATATGCATCCTGTTCAATGATTACATGGAAAAGACTTTTCAGAAGTGGGTGTGGTAGAGAATGGTAGAGGACATCACTGCTTTTGGTGGCCATAATAGGAGTCTACTTCAGGCTTGGTGAAAAATAACTGATTTGATAAGGGCTTAAGGAAAAGGTAGGAGAAAATGAGTATACCTACTTTGACCCTAAGGGATCTCTGTTTCAGAGAGGATGGGGGTGGAAAACAAAGCTTCAGAAGTAGGCCACATACAGACATTTACAATTAAGGTAAGTTAATTACACAGCTGTACTATGTTCATTGTGTGTCACACTGCTGCAGTCGATACTTTATATTCTAAGACTGAAGGTGGCTACAGCCAATAAAGCAAATTTCCTTTTCATTATTACAGGCAAATAATCCAGCAAGATTTGTTCTGAAGAGAATCTCTACTAACCTTTATTCAGCAGTCATGTGTGATGTTTTCTGACTTGTAAACATCCCTGGAATGGATATATCTGCATGTTGTATCTAATAGTCGTAAAGAAATCTCATGTATAATGCCTTTTTGTTGAAACACTGACACAGTATCATGCTAAGCAAAAATATTGGTCTGAATGTTAAAGCTAAAGGCCGTCTGTGCTTATATATTAGTTTGGAATCAGAAATATGTGGTGAAAAGCTTGCAAAACAATAAGACAAGTGTGTTCTGTTTGAGACCTATCGCTTGTTCATTGTCCAGTTACAACAAGGTTTTTGTTTACGGTTTCAAACGAGGGCCGTAGGATATGTTTGGAAAACACAGATAGTAGTTCTCTGCTAGACAGATAAGGAAATAACTTTTAGCTATGAATACCTGAGCTGTGGTTCTCTCAGCCTATATATAAGTAGTGTAACAGGTAGCGCACTCACCTTTGGTGTATAAGGCTGTGGGTTCCATTACCATACCCGGTAGATCAATTGCGGACATTGCAGTGCAGCATATGGGGGGGTGCTAAGCTTCTAAGTGTGCCATCCTTCAGAAGAGACATTAAATTGAGGCCCCATCTGCTTGAGTTGGTGGTAGCTCAGGTGGATGGAAATGTACCATAGCACCTATCGAAAACAGTATGAGAAGTTCCTTGATGGCCTGGCCAAATTTCCCCTATTAGTATAAATACCACCTCAGGTCTCCCCTGAAAAGAGGCTACTAGCCTAGTGGGACTAGCCTGGTCAAAAAGGATAAATAAATAAATAAAATGTATAATTGTAAACTCTGTTCAGACAGTGCCATTAATGCCTTTTTGAAGTCTCTAAGACTTCCCATGTGTGTTGAAAAAAACAGGAAAATGTATGTCAGAGGATTTCTACCATAGCTTTTCCATTCTACCCAGGTTTGTGAATTCTTTTGCTAGCTACAATAAAGAAACTAGTTTTTTCTTCCTTTCGGTTTTTAGTGCAAAATAATGTACGTACAAGTCTTTCACAATTTAGAAAGGGTAAATTTGAGATGATGTTGTAGTTGGCATGGAGCCAGCTCTGCCATCTGCTCTGGGGAGGGTGCTTTAAGGGACTCCATGTAATTATTAGCCATTATCCCTGGAACTAAGTAAACAGTTTACTGTTTTATTCCTGTTCTGTGGGCCTTTTGGCTGCATTTGAGGCAGGCTTACACTTCATTACTGTCCATCTGCTGTCTCTCTTGTTTTCTGACCAGACATCAGTAAGTGAATTGGCTTTCTGTTCAGTACCGCCTTGTTACAGTAACAAGTTTCATATGGGATTTGATTAGCAGATGCATACTGGGAATGCCGCAGCTGGTCTTCAATGCAGATTGGTAATATAAGACAGAATACTGCATACTGTCTGGCTTTTCAAAACTGCTTGAGTAGTTTTCTGACTTCCTGACTCTTGATATCTTAAAAGTTACCCAGATTTGATTAGCTGAAGTTCAGATTCTAATGCTAGCAGATTCAGAGCAAAACAAATCATCCATCATTTGAAACTGAACAAAAGAAGTTGTGATGGTGTGACACACTCACTTCAGTGAAATGTGTTTCTTTTAAACAAATCAAAGAGCTAGCAGTCTACTACTGGGTTGCACAGAATTTTGCTGGTTATGTATCACATTTTAAGTCCATCTCTGGTCTCATTAGCTTCTTCACCACAACACATGTGCAGCTCATAACAAATGGCATCATAGGGCAGTCCCTGAAAACAACAAACATGATGTCATTTCAGAGTCTGACATGCAAAGGACTGAAGCTTCAAAGCAGCAGGGCATCTATAATTTCCCAGAGTAAACCACAGTGAGTTGGCAACTCATTCGTTAGGAATGTACCGTAGTTAAGCAAATAATGTAAATGTTAAGGGTAAGAGAAAGACAGAGAACTATATTTAGGTTTTATACTCTTCTGATTTAATACTTAAATCATTTCTTTTGTAGAATTTGAAAATGCATACATTTTTAAATACTGGTAAGTAAAACGTTATAGCCTGCACTGCACAAAGGTTAGCACAGTGCTGCACAAGTGATTAAACAGTTTGACCTGTTTGTGATAGTGTGAAAGGATAGTAAACTGTATGTTACATATAGAAAATAGTGTTAGTCTTCTAATTTACTGATATAAAAAAATAATAACGCATACACGAACAGCACAATCTACAGTAATTATTTCTGGGTATGTAATTTGGCAGCAATGGGGATATTGGACTGCATTAGCTTTTCTTCTTATTGGTCAAAATACTACACTGGTAAAGGACTTTTACAGTGCTGTGTCACATGATAGAATACACTGGTAAAGGACTTTTACAATGCTGTGTCACATGATAGAATACACTGGTAAAGGAATTTTACAGTGCTGTGTCACTTAAGATAGAACAGACATTGAACAAGCAGGGCTCATTAGATCAGAGTCAGACAGACATGGCACTTATCTGTTTTTGTTTATTTATTTTTTTGTAAGTTAATTGTACCAATTCTTCCAAACCTCTCTACTTTTAATCTTAAAAGAAAAAATACTAGATGCAGAGGGTTAAACGGGTGGAAGCAAGGAATTAACCCTGCATCCACCTGTCTGTTTGCCTGTCTGTTTCTCTATATATATCTGTCTCTGTCTTTCTACCTATATACTTATCTTCTAAATAAAATTAAGCCAAACTGTTCAAGATGGGGGGGGGGGGGAGGTAAAGCCAGTGTGATTATCAAACAACAGACTACTCTGTATACTTGGTTAACTGTGCCATGTGATATTTTGAACCTTCACTAATTCAAGATCTAGTGTTTCCCATAATCATCTATAGTTGTTGTTGTGTCTTTCAGCTTTTCCCAGTTAGGGGTCGCCACAGCGGAACTCCGGTCCGCTAATGATTGGCAGTAGATTTTTACATGCCGAGTTGCCAGCTCTGATGCACAACCTTCAAAGAAGGTACGCCCATTCACGCATGTCTCCACCCAGAAGACGCTCTAGCTGAGAATCGAACAGGACAGCATCTTACTGTGAAGCAACAATGCTACCGCAGCACCACCACCGCAGTATAGCAAAGCATTGTGGCCTGCAATGGACAGCTTGTATTGTGTGAAAGTGTGTATTGGCAGTATAACTAGCTAGTATATCAGATGTATTATGGTTTGATAATATATGCAGTGCAGTCTGCGCTGTAACAAATGCATCATGATGACACATTACATTTGCACCAGAAGTATAAATTTAACATCACAGGTTGTAACACCAGTTTGTTGAACAATGTAATACACGTAGCTGCTTGTGGCCTTTTATGATGATGTTCTGCACATGACATAGTGGATGCATCACTTTGTACGTTTTACATTAGATGCTGTAGTGTCCTGCATTATGCAAGTATTGAACAGATAGCAAATGAGGACTACAGTATTTACATGCTCACAGACAGTGGGATTATTTGATCAATTACTAGTCTTGCATTGCTCTTATCTGCATTTATTTGATGTTTGCTACTGCTAAATTTTAGCATTCTTTTCATTCTGCTGTAAACTTCCAACTATAGAGATTTTGTTATCCGTATGTTATTTGTTGCATTGCTTTTTTTTGCGGCCTTCTTGACAAAAATTGTGTTTTGTTAGATTTTATTTTTCACTGCAGTTCGTAATGTCCTAGGTTTCTGTGTGTTGATTTGGACTGCTGTCTTCCAAAGAACATTCTGTCCTATTAGATGTACTCATAATCTTCCCTGGAATATAAAACCAATCACGTCTGTACTTCTGACACTTAGAAAGTTTAGAGCACTACACAGTGGGGAGCAGATCTTAAAACTACAAGACACAGAGGCAATATATTCTGAAGTGTAGCTCAGTGCAGCACCAGCTAAGCAGGACTCAGTATATATACTCCACTAAAAGCTGTATTATTTTTAATTAAGTTTGAAAATAGCTGTGATTTATAGCATTGCAGAGGCTGCACACTCAGTGCTTTGAGAAAAAAAACTTCTTTGTTAGTTTAGTTTAATAGCAGATAAATCATGTTCTACAGTCCATTAGATCTGATTTTTTTTTTAAGCTAGGAGTCTTTTGGGATGCATTTGATGGTAAGTCTGCCTTAGAATGCTTCGCATTCAATTCTGTGGTACTTCTTAACCCTTAAAAGAAATAGTGCTTTTCAAAACGCATTGTTATTTAGGAAAAGTTCACTTTTTTTGGGGGGGGGTGTACATAACATGTAGGTGTAATAAGAATAGCTAATGAAGTAGAAGTGTGCCAGACTGGATAGTGCATATTGCTACATTATGCTACATTAGCAGTGTTGGTGTGTTTATGCATTTTAACCCTTCTAACACCTCCTTTGTGAGGATGTGTAAACTTGAACCAAAGTGACTAGCCTTAACTTCAATTCCAGAGTTCTGTCTGCTATGCCTCAGATTTTTTTTTTTCTGGCATAGCTATCTGTCATCAGCCATGTCTTGAAAATACTCTTCATCTTTCTGCTGTTAACATCGCCTGCAAATAAGTGTCCCCCCAACCCCATGGTTCAAGCTTCACAAACTAAAAAATCTATAGAGAAAATAACTGGTGAGTGATAGTGGGTGGGTGGAGAGGAGGTCAGAGTATCCACATATGGTGTCATTCTGACAGCTAAGGAGGATTTTTATTTGCTTTTTGACTTACTCCTTGTCCCCTGTCTTTACCATTAACCAAATGTGCATCAGATTATGCAAACACCGTGGGACTTGAGTTCTCAGCCTCATTCAACAACTGCTTCTCCTGATAGGTCAGCCACTGAAAATGCCACAGAATCCCTCTTCCCCCTAGCCACCTCCATTTAGACTGTCTCCATGGTACAAAGGAGGTGTAGCCCTGACTGTGGCCAAGCAGACTTTAATTTGATAAGCGAACTCTATCGCCGATAAATGGGGGGTATGACTAAGTGGCATTTTGCCAGCTCGCCAGCTCACCTGTACTTGGGCCTGAATTTTTCAGCCGAGGACTAGCAGCTCTTGGCAGATAATGTGCATATATAGTGCTCACTGAGTATAGGTAATAAGAGTCAGTGGAGAATTAAAAAAAGTTTCCACATCTGTCAAGATGGTGCTGTAACCAGGACATTCTGCTCACTTCTCTGTCCACTTTCCTTGCTCATGTACACTACAGATTCCTCACCTATGGGGCCCAGACAGATGCCAGGGAAGATTGGAGCAGAAGACTGCAGAGAGGCTGTAGGACACTGTTGATGACAGGCAGCTATGGTGGCAGCTAAGAACTGCTGATTATGATTCATATGTAGCATTACAGCTTAACAAAACCATTGTAAAACTGGAGCACTAGCCTTCTGAATGTGTCATTCACTGAGCTGCTGTGCCAGTGTTACCGGTATCCTTCAAAGCGTTACCAGTATCCTTCAAAGCGTTACTGCTATCCTTCACACCGTTGCCAGTATCCTTCAAACCATTACCAGTACCTTTAAGGTGTTACCAGTATCCTTCACACACTTTCTTAATCTCCTTAAAAATGTGCCATTTAGTCATTCTGCAGAATTCTTAGTTTATCATTAACCTTTTTTTTTAATTCACCAATAGTGCATATTGTAATAGTATTAAAAAGTAAAATGTGTCATTATGGGAAGTTTACAGAGTTGTTTAATGATTGTAGTGTTCTGCTTTCCCCACATGGCCCAGGTTAAGCCTGGAAATGGTATAATGAATCAACCATTCACCCAGTTAATTAAGTGAAAAAATTAAAAAAAAGTGTCATCCTTTTTTACTTTATATGCATTTTATTGTAACCCACTAGAAGTAAGTCCATATGATTAGGCAGGTGAATGGCTATTCTTAATACCTGGAGGGTGGTTTTAAAAAGAATCAAAATGCCATCAAATAGAAATAGTGCACATGACATACTCTGATGACATAGTGGCACTGTCAGCATGCTAGCAGTCGAGGGCACACTGTCATCACCCGCATCTGAAATGGCAATGGTGGATCAAGGTGAACCTATGATGTCCCCCCAGCCTAGCTACATAAGTGCCACAGATGGCATCAGAGGGCCACACTGTCTCCAATCTATATTCAGATAGAATAAGTGGGAGGCATGTAAGTGTCCACCACTGAAGTGCCCTCAAGACTTTCCCAGATTGGATGTCACTCTACGATACAATCAGCAGATATGCTGATCAGTGATCCAGGCACAGATAGTCACTGCTCATGTCAGAGATGTAGGCCATGCTGTGTGACCTTTGTGAGGAGGTTAACCACTTCAGGGACTGCAGGACATCATGCAGTACATGCTGAGTGACATGGCATACAGAGACCTGGAACAGACATGCTGTTAGAGCAATGATGGTCCATTTGGCAGCCATTGGTGCAGCCATAAGGATGCAGGCAGCTGACCGCTGTGACCACATTACATGCACATCACAGGATCACATGCCATGCTTACACAGATAGCATGTGCCATTCTAGAGACAGTTTCAATGTACAAACTACCCATAGCTACCTCCCTCCCTGGGCAAGGGGACTCACATGGTCATGGGCAATACTTTTCTGACTCCAACTGGACACACTCCACCAGGCAAGTCACTCAGGGTCCTACAGTTCAATGCCATTACACTCCTCTGTAGCCCTATTGCAAGCAACACCTACTTTTAGCCATTCATGAGGTCACCGATGTCATCATTCTACTAGATTATTTCATGGTGGCCATAGTAGGGTTCCTGCACATGATCCAGATGTTGTGCACCATCTCTTGGACAGGAAGCCTCCAGTCCTGATGCTGTGGGACCATGCCCTTCCACATATGCTAGCACTGCTGCCCCCTGTCACTTTGCCACACTCCACCTGTGCAAACAATGCTAAATGTGTTCTGTCCACCTCTCTGCATGGTGTGTATATGATAATGTGTGCCTTCACTAATTCAAGGTCTGGTGTTTATATCTGGTACACTGTGCTTCATAACTGGCATTGCATGCATCATAATTTGGTGGTGTTCTTGTAACAGCCCATAGCTGTGAATCAGATACCACCTTTCTGCTAGTACCACAATATTTCACACTTGCATCCCTCACAAGGGGTACCAATATAGCTAGTTCTGTTGATGACTCCTCCTCTGCTGCTGCCACAGATATGTCTGGCAGTGCTTCAGTGTTCCCACATCATGACTGGTGTCATAGTACCATATTATGCACTGTGGTACAGACCACAAAAATGTTGTTGTAGGTCTTTGGAGCATACCCTAGAGCTCCACTAGATATATCCAAACAGCAAAAACAGGTCTTCAAAACTCCAGAGATACATTTGATTATCTTCTGTGTCTGCAACAGTACAGTGTTTATGTGTCATCTTTGCCATGTTCCAGAGGCTGTAGATGAGAGTCATCAGCCAGAATTCCAGTGTGTATCCTGCATCACCTACAATCTGCAACAGTGGACACCATTATGAATGGCCTGCTACCTACTTTGATGGGCCAGTATATGAAAGAGCCTATGACTGGTAATGTGTGCACCTTCCAAGTAAATGATGTGGAAAGTGTCTTCTCATAAAATGCTGTTGTAGGTCATACATGTGCAAGATTTGGCAATCGTAACTGATGGATGGTACAAAATTACCAGTGTATATAATAAGCTGTACATTACACACCACCTGTCAGTTAACAGGGTAGAAGACCTTCTCGCTGATATATTGGATGCCATGTAGAGCAGGAGGAACCCTGATAGCAATGTTGGTGCAGCCATTGTCCCCTAAAATCGCAGTGAAATGTGCTCTGTTGTAGAATGCCTACATATAGTGGATCACTCCTATGCTGTCTGTGGAAATCAAATATGCTCATTTCCTTTCTGCGGCATTACATTAAGGAATTAGTCTGATGCCTGCAAACCTCATAAAATATACTCTTGTTAGACACTGGAAGGTCTCTGTAACAATGATGGTTAATGCTATACATGCTTTCATGTTCTCTGGAACAGTCCACCACAATAAGCATTCCACACATCCTCCTTGATTCCACGTGAGTGAGACACATGTCTGTGAACTCCCATATGCTGTCTATGCCCACATGGTAGTAATTAATATATCTACATGGAAGTGACAATACATTAGCCAATGGCACACCCATCTGCACCACAAAGGTGAGGATGCACAGCATCATGGGCACTGACTCTGAGGCAAACCTTAACATAGGCTGTCCAGATAATGCCCATGATACTCTAGCATCATAGCCAAGCAAAACTGTACACTATAAAATCCTGGTGTTCCGAACAGATAATTTCCACAGCACTTTTCCAAATTGCGCTGCAATGTTTGAGTTCATCATCTGCATACAGAATGTTTGGTATTATCATCTTCAAAGGATTACAGGATTATAGGAATTAGAGGGCAGGTAAGTCATGAAGCCACTTTTGCCCTACCAATACCCACCCTCATGATATTCCTCCCACTTTTACCAGGGCAAAGCAAGTCAGGCTCAGGATGAAATTGTGGATGTCCATTCAATCATCTCGGTTAGTCTTAAAAGGATGCAAGGGTGTCCCTCTGTTTAATGTGACAGGGTAAATATTTGTATTACTTTTTTATTAGAGAAAGAGTGAATATTGCGCAAAAAATCTCCTGTATGTTTTGCTACCATATTCGTTGAGATTCACATCCTTAGACTGAGTGTTAGTGGAGCTGTTTTGTGGAGTTGTAAGAGATCAAATTGGGATTGGTCCCTGATGGAATGGGATGTAAAACATAGATTTCCATGTATGAGTCAATAGGAGTCCGAGTATAGAGATAGGGTTTCCAGGCTGGGTAACTATTTGAAACATCGGGACACACTAGAGCAAGTCCCGAAATACAGAGACCGAATGTCTGAAAGAACAGACTTACATATACTAAGTCTGAGATGCCATTTCTCAGAAGATTTCCATTTCTCCAAGGTACGGTGATCTTGGATATGGTATATAGAAGTTTAGAGGGTGTGGTGAGTTGCCCCACCCCCACCCCCATAAAAGAAGTTTTAAGATTTTTCAAAATTACTCTTCTCCGGTGTTTCCAGTCTTTTTTTTGGGGGGGGGGGGCTTGTTGGTACTCGACATTTCGAGTGCCAATATTGCAATAAGCAGCCTCAAGCCTGCCTTAGTAGCTTAGAGATTTTAGACCAGTAATCTTATTGGTCAGCAAACACTAGGGTCTTTCTAGTTGTGTGACTTGTATGGACAAGTACATAGTAGCAGGGGCATTGTACTCTCTAACTGGTCTAAATAGAACAGAACACAGTAAGATAACTTCTTTTGACCTGGATATCAGTTGTGCTAAACAGAATAGAAGGATTTCTTGATTACTAATGATACATGATGGCCAAAAGAGAGGGAGCTATTGACCTAGCTGCCAAAATCCCTGATTACTGCATCAGTTTGAAGTGGGGTGCAAGCTATGGTGTAAACTGGAGAATGAGAGATGCTCAGCATTCGCACTGCTGCAGTCACCCTTATGCGATATGGGTTGTTTCCTGCCTAGGAAACAGCAACCAGCCAGCTCAAAAAGCTCTGCCCTCCATTTCACTCTGACATCTTATTGGTTAATCCCAAGTAGAGAAATCAGCATTCAGAGTAAAGCTTTGTTCTGTACGTTCTTGCCATTTTGAGATGAAGCTTCTCTTGGACAGGAGCAGCAATCAGCTAGGAGCTTCATTTCTGGGAAATAAGTCCCTGTTGAAAAACGCATATATTCAGACATTATTGCCATTTTAAGAAAAATAATATTTAATCTATTTTTTGACTAACACTGGTATTTCCCCTTTAGGAAACTTGGTATTTTTTCACAATATTGGAATTTTCATGTAAAAGATGTCTAATTTTAGCTAGTAATGTTCATTAATGTATTTGGGGCTAATTTCTTGAAAAATGATGTACTGCTTATATGAACTCTGAATTTTCTTGAACAGAAAAGTTTATTGGAGGAATGGGCAGGGTTTTATTTGTTGGTGTAATGCTTATGCTCACTTCATGACAACCTACTTGCCATACTGATTTCTGTCAGTGTGTGTGTGTGTGTGTGTGTGTGTGTGTGTGTGTGTGTGTGTGTGTGTGTGTGTGTGTGTGTGTGTGTGTGTGCGTGCGTGTGTGTGTGTGTGCGTGTGTGTGTGTGTGTGTGTGTGTGTGTGCATGTGAGTGCATGTGTGCGTGTGCACGAGAGTGTTTGAACTGTACTGACAGGGGAATTCTGTTCTACTTCTGCATTTTCTAAGTTAAGGGACTGGGGAAAGTGTTGTCAGTGTGAGTGTGTTGTTTGTGAGCACTCAGCAACAACTTACCTTCCACCCAACTCACTCCAACTAAGCTTACTATTTTTGATGCTTCTTCAGTCATTACTGGTTACAGCATGAATACTCACTCCAGTCTGGCTGGCTCTTTTTCCACAGTACCTAGAAAGAAAATAAAAAAAAAAAAACCTACGAAGGAGTCCTTGCTGTCATCGTAGACCCAGTCTATGCCTCATCTGGTAGTGGGTTAACCTGTAGTGGCCATTGATTGCTCTTAAGCCCACTCACTCACTTCTCCAACTTCTCTGTTATAGTCATTTCAACCATCATAAACATGGGAATCAGCCACATCCTCTTCTGCTGTTCCAAAGTCTGATATGGGCATAAGAGAATCATCTTCTTTAAGTCTGGGAGACACTCTGGGTGATTCTTCTTGGGGTAACTGGAGCAAGACTAAATGAACTGGACAGATGTCCCTCCTTTGAGTTTGCCCTCCTCTGCTTGAACATCTTTTAGGAAAAAGCAAACAAACATTGTTCTTCTTATTAAGTTATTACTGTTAAAAATGATGAGTTCCTTACCTTGGCTAGATAGACATCCCGTGCTATTGGACTGCCGGACTGCAGCCCCCTCCACTGTAAAATAAAGAAAAAGCAAAAAAATAAAAAGAAAATGAAAAGATAAAAAAAATTAAAAAATCGCGGACTTTTGCGCATGCGCACTAGTCCGGACTGCTGCTGAGACAGTCTGGAGCATGCGCAGAGTGTCTCAGCAGCAGTCCTGACTGGGAAACATGAAGAACGGAGCTCTCAGAAGTCTATGCAGTTTTAAACTGCATAGACTGTCCTGGAACTCGCTGGGAAAATGCGTCGGGGTCGGACTGCAACGTCAGCAGTCTGGAGTTTGCTGCAGTCTCGTCGGGGGAAGATCTCGCAACAGGTGGGGGTCTCATCGGGAGAAGATCTCGCGACGGGCAGGGTCTGGATTTGCACGGGTTTTCGTAGCTTAGGGATTTGGATTTATGGTGGTTTGCGGACAGGGATTGAGTGGTTGGCTACAAGATCTACCGCAGGTAAGTGTGTGGACAGGGATGTGTGTGTGTGTGTGTGTGTGTGTGTGTGTGTGTGTGTGTGTGTGTGTGTGTGTGTGTGTGTGTGTGTGTGTGTGTGTGTGCGTGCGTGTGAGAAAATGCCCCAGGTGCAATATACTGGTGGTTAGACTCATGGTTGTGTGGTAGGGAATACCTCAGGCTTGAACCCTGTACCTTGTATGCAGGTGTTAAAGACCTGAATTCCCTACCCACCACCATTTGTAAAAAAATTGCAGATTTTTGCCTCATATCTGATCTGATCTGTTCCTCGTAATATCTGTGGTTTGTAAATGTTGCAATGCTTGATATTTGATGGTGCAGTGGTAGCATTGTTGCCTCACAGCTGCAGGTTCTCAGGTTTGATTCTTGGCTGGGGTGCCTTCTTTGTGGGGTCTGTATCTTCTCCCTGTGTTTGTGTGGGTTTGCTTTTGTGTCCTCCCATGTTACAAAGACATGTCTGCATTATTTCTTCCTGGGCCTCTGCTGAAAATTGTTTTTTTGTTCCAAGTCAGACTGTCCTGATTAACAAATGTTAAATAAAATTGACAGGCATTTGAATGTCAGACTTCTGGTTTCTGAATGTTTAATTCCTTACATATTTGATGGTGCAGTCATGCAGTGGCAGTTTTGTTGCCTCACAGCTATAGGTTTTCTGGTTTGATTCGTGGCTGGGGTGCCTTCTGTGTGGAGTCTGCATCTTATCCCTGTGTTTGTGTGGATTTGCTCTGGTGTCCTGCCATTTTACAAAGACATGTGTCTACAGTATTTCTCCCTGGGCCTCCGCTGAAAATTGTTTTTGTTCCGTCAGAAGTAAAATTGACAGGCATTTGAATTTTATTTCAGACTTCATATTCTTCAGAAAATACATAATAAAACAACTTTACATTCTAGCAATAAATATATAGTAACACAACCTTTTATTATAGCAATTTTCTTAGTTTGTAAGATGACTATTTGAAATTTGTCCTTATTTTTGGGACTGTATTACCCTGTTATTGGCTTTGTCCAGGTTTTTTGTGCTAAGGTTGACAGCTATGGCAAGAACTGAATTCACTGAATATGTTTGAGGGCTGTATTCCCTCTTTACTGGGTTTGTCCAGGTGTTTTGTGCTAAGAGGTTGACAGCTATGGTGAGAACTGAATTCATTAAATGATAGCCATTTAAGTTTCAGTCTTCCTCTCTTTCACAAAGCAGCTGATATGGCATAGTGGTATGTTGCTGTGACTGTTTTGCACAGGGACCTTGGCAGTAAAATGTATGGTGGTAAAACAGCATTTTTCTTTCACAAAGCAGGTGATTTGGCATAGTGGTATGTTTTTCTGACTCTTTTGCACAGGGACCTTGGCAGTAAAATGTATGGTGGTAACACAGCATTTTATTCTAGCAGCTTTTCAAGATTATACAAGCAATGTTTAATGTGTCCCTGGTTTTTGCCCTTTTGACCCACCCCATTAAATTTGGCTTTTTTCAGATTTCTTGTGCTGCGAAGTTGAGATGCAGTTGAGTATTGAGTAGATTTTACAATGAGCTGAGAGCTGCAGGGGAAGAGAAGTTTAGTGCTGATTATGCTAAGTCAGCTCACATTGCTAATAGCACAACAGGTTGTGTACTTGCTTTTAATGCAGAAGGTTGTTGGTTCTACTCGCATAAGGGGTGAATGCTGCCGTACTGAAAGTTAAGATACTTGAGCCTGTTATCAGTTTGCCATCCATTTCCTATTGCAATATTACTAGCTTATTTTTAATGTAATTTAGGCAATTTATTCCTCAGGGACATCAGACACTTTATTTTTCAATGAAACCATGAAATATAAAGGTGACTGCTAGCAGCAGCCTCTTAATTACAGATTTATTCAACATGGAATTATTTAGATGACTTTTTTACTACTTCAGAGATTGTGCATATTTATTGATAATGGTGGACTGTAGAATTGTGCATATTTACTGATAATAGTGGACTGTAGAAGTTTGAGTAGACTTTTATGATGGAAATGTTCTGAATTGGGCAGTTTTGTCATTGGTGCATGCATTTTGCTTCATTGTTTACTGGATAAATGTTCAAAGCAATAGGAAGGTGTATCAAAGAGCACATGTATGTTTCATATGCAAGGGGCCTATGATATGAAAACAGCCCAGAATTAATCTTCATCTGCCACGGGTAAAATGTATTTTCTTTGAATGTGGGTTTCAATGTTGTTTCAATGAATGTGAGTTTCAATGGCAGAGAAGTTTTAATGCCAAGTTTGTTTAGCAGATGTCTTAGTGTTTGTGCTGTAAAATGCAAAATAAAACTTTCAAATGAAGTTCAAATCATCATAGAAGTAAATCAGTATGCACATTAGTGTTTATGGTAAATGGAGTGAAATAGCCAAGTAATGGATCATTGGAATGGCTGCAGGGGGAGGCTCCATTCGACCATGGTTTTGTGAGGGGGAAGGGCGGCAAACTAAGGCAGTCCCAGCTGAACCATACCTCCCAACTGTCCAGATTTTCAAAGAATGAATAGATTTTTGCTTCTTATTTTTGGTTTGTTCCTCATAAAATTTGTGGTTTTCTGGCAAATCATTTAGGAATTAAGTCACTAAATAATGACACACTGAGTTTCAGACTTCATAACCTTCAGAAAAATGCATGCTAAAGTAAGACCTGTTCTATCAACTGTCTCAGTTTATACAAGAGCAATTTTTAGTACTGTTTATATGTTCCCCCAATATATTTGGCCTTGTCCAGATTTATTGCATTAACAGGTTGAGAGATACATGCAAATAAATTGCTTTATAGAATTAGGCATAGCCAAACCTCTCAACTGTCCCTGATTTTGACTCAAAATGTTGCTCTTCCTCTAATGATCCCTCTGCAAAATAGCAATTTTGGAAGAAAACATGGAGGGTTTATAATTAAGAAATAACTGTAATAATCAGTTAGATTACTTTTATTTCAGAAATGCATGTAGATTCTTTTATTTTGTCAGCTGCTCAAGTTAGCAGTACTAATATTAAATTGTCCCTTCTTTGACAGGTTCCCAGCTGTATTGTGTTGCTATTTTATATTTTTACATCACATTTTTGGTCCATTTTTCATCAAATTGTGTTTTTTTGGCAAATTAGTGACAAATCATTAAAAACTGAAGTTAGAAAATAATGACAGACATTTGAGTTTCAGATTCCATACCATTCAGAAAATTCATACTAATGCAAGACCTCTATTATCTTTCTAAGTTTATAAGAGCAATATTTTAAAAATTGTCCTTATTTTTGGACCTTTGTCCCATTTCTTTGTATGGCTTTGTCCAGATTTCTTGCTCTGAGGTTGAGAGGTATGACAAATGTGTCAGGGCCATCACAAGTCAGCCAGAGACATTTCAAACTGTGACATACTTGTTGCACCCCACTCCCCCATGTAGTGACTCTGGATGTGTTGAAGCAATGCAAGGAGTAGTTATGCAGTGTAAATGTGCAGAGTATCCCCCCCATCCAAGGTAGACACAAGTACTAGAGTGGCTTTTCATCTGTCCTTGATTTTTACAGAATGGTCTGGTTTCTGTCATATTTTTTGTACTGTTGATTTATGCTTATTACTCAAAGTGCCTGTTGCTCTGTGTTTAAGTAGCAATACTTTAATGACAATCAGGTAAGCTTGGCTGAGATTGCAAGATGCAAGTAAGCTTTAATAAGCATACTGTTAAAGAATTGCCAACATTGAAAGCCTTTCTGTTGCCATGTAGAGAATACTTAACTAGATAATGTATAAGCCTTGGGTATTGAAATGCATATGCCAGTATTTGTAATAAAGGACATGATTACATTATTTTAAGAGTCTCATTACACTTGGAGACTTCCAGTCATCTCTGCAGGCTTTACCCATAAACAGAATGCCAATCGTGTGGTCCATAACCTGTACAGTAATCCTTTTAAGCAATGTATCTTGAGCTTATTTCTTGTTTGCTTTTCATTTTTTACTTTGATTATGTTTTCCCCATGAAACAAGTAGATGTCAGGCAGCAGGTCTTTTTTTGGATAAGGAACATTTTTACAAGTGGGGGCATCAGAGATTTCTACTTTCAGCATGTTACTTGGTACTTTAATAAAGCTGAATATAAATTATAATTAGAACTGCAGTGCAAGAAGTGGTTTGAGGTGAGTGCTGCTTGTTTTTCTTTTACTTGATTTTGACTGGCATTCCATTAATGTATTTAAAAAAAAGTAATTTATTTTTTCATGCCTCACAACCTTTTTTGTTTCCATCTAGATATTAAGCTGTCATGCAGCCAATGCATTGAAATATTTTTATTCTTCTACACTTCATTTTGTCTTGATTGGACTCTCATAATGACGGTTTGGCACCCAGGGCAGTATATTTAGTTTTTGTGGTTTTGAGCATAGCTCTTCCCCTTTCTAGTTGGCTGCACCCCTTCCCATTGACCCCACCCATTCAGCTGTCTCCTGCAGCCCCCCTTTGATTTGAAGTCACCAGCCGCCACTGCCTATAACCATCCTGATACCCAGCTGTCGGTTCCTTAAAAAGCAGATAAAATGTAGTGAGTGCCTCAAACTAATACATTTCTTTTCTCTCACCTTAGATCTGTCCCAACTGCCATTTCAACTGAGTCTCATGTTGGCAACAAGCTAGTCCTCAGTATGAACCCTTCACATGATGACAAAGAAGGTAAAATTTTGGACTGTATAGGCAAGAGAATGTTTTCTTCTTCCACTTCAGCATTTAGAATTCTGAATTAACAGGCATACATGTGGACATTTATGTTATGTTATATGGACAGTCTGAGGGAACTGGCTACAACTCTTCCTATAGAAGAAAGCTATTTTTGAACCATAATGTTTCAAGCCTTTCTCAGGTATCTAAACATGCTTTGAAGCGTGTGTATGATTATGCAGATACTTTGTCTATGGCCACTGCTACTGCTACAGTGTTCAGAAAATACGCTTGGAAACATAACCAAAAGTCTGTTGATGAGTTGAAGTCAGAAATCTTGGATTCTTCTTTAGATAAGATGATATTGTTCACCTCTTCTGCTACCCATGTTCTCAAGCAATATGATGAAAGAGGGAAATTGATTAAAAGAGTTTATAAGATCTGTCATGTACCCCTAATAAAAATATTATAGGCCTTTTTCTTATTTGGAAAAACCAAGTAAACAACACCAGTCTTTTTATGTCAAACAAAAGGTAAAAAAGAGATGGCTGGAGTGTAACACTAACATAAAAACTGGGATCTTTTCAGAAGAGAAGGACAAACCAGCAGTACAGAATGAATATGCCAGCATTCCTTAATCTCTTGCCTCTCCTCTGATCAATATCTCTAGAAATTTGTCCCTTAAACTGCCCCTCCACATTACCTTTTAACAGACATTTATTTCAGAATCCTGGGTGTTAAACGTGGTGCAGGAGGATTACAGATAGCACTGGATACAAAAACTTGCTTTCAGGGGAATTCCTCCCCACACTCTGAAACAAGCATATTTTTCCCTTAGGTTCTTCAGTCTTTACACACTAAGAAGTCATAGAACCAGTGCCCTAAGTCAAAGGGGCAAAGACTTCTACTCCCGAATGCTTCTGATACAAAAAAGAGGCCTATTAGAGACCAGTACTAGAGCTTTCATTTCCAAATCTGTATTTGAAAGTTCCAAAGCTCAAAATGTTGACCTTATAGAACCTGTTATCTCTCATTCCTCAAATGAGTTACTTGCTAAGTCTAAACCTGAAAGATGCTTACTTCCATATTCCAATAGTCACAGGCTTCAGAAATTTTCTAATTTTCTCTGTTTGTGGGTCACATTATTAGTTCTCTGCATTAACCTTTGGGTTATCTACAACTCCAAAGGTATTTACAAAATGCCTAGCTCCAGTCATAGCTTATTGCAGACTGAATGGCGTTCACCTCTTTCCTTTTTTAGATGATTTGCTTATCTTTGCAGAGACTTTATCCAGAAGTCAAGAGTCATTAACTTGGGTAAGTTCTCTTTTGATCAATGTAGGTGTCCAGGTTTATGTTGTAAAGTCCTTCTTGACTTCATCTCACAGGACTATATTTCTGGGTTGCCTTGTAGAATATTCTCTTTAAAATGCATCTTAACACAAGAGAAGGGATATTTTTATTTGCAATTGTTCCCGAGCTTCTCAAATCAGTCTCAGATTTCTGCAAAAGAATTTCCCAGGAACCTAGATTTTATGTTTTTATGATTCTCACAATACCTGTAGCTGGATTATACATGAGAAAGATGCCATCATCATCATCATCTTCTTCTTTCGGCTGTTCCCGTTAAGGGTCGCCACAATGGATCATCTGTTTCCATTTCTTCCTGTCCTCTGCATCTTGCTCTGTCACACCAACCACCTGCATGTCCTCTCTCACCACACCCATAAACCTTATCTTAGGCCTTCCTCTTTTCCTGTTACCTGGTAGCTTCATCCTTAGCATCTTTTTAGGTTCATAGGTTCATAGGTTGGTACTAGGCTATCAGCCCTAGGGCCTATACAAGCCTAGCTATAACAATTCCCTGGTTATTTCTTCCCACACTATTTACTTCCCTGGACCCCTGTCTAGCAGGGCGACTGACGTGATCCCTGGGGTGAATTTCCTTTCTCCCATCCAATCGTCAAGGTTCCTTTTGAAGAGGGCCAAAGAGGCACTCTGCTTGACATGTATGGGCAATCTATTCCAAAGTCTGGGGAGTCTCTGGGTCAGGAACCTATCCCTCCAGCATATTTTGTTTATGGTGATGACAAGGTTTAGATTCCTGGAGCATGTGGCTCTGAGGGATTGGGATTTCTTTAAGTGTAGCATGTCCAACAGCTCTGGGTTTGACATGGCCTTGTATGTTAAGCAGAGATCACCTCTGAGTAGACGATATGCGACAGAGTATAGCTGGAGTTTTTTAAGGCGGTCAGCATTGGGCATCTGCTTTAGGCCTGTGATTCTTTTAGTGAGGTATTTCTGCAACTGCGGCCTTTCCAGTTGTTGCAGATGTCTTGAGAGGTACATACCAAATGGGACGTTGTATTCTATAATGGGTCTAATGAGGGATGAGTACAGTGGGAAAATTACCTCCTTTTTTCTGGATGAAAAGCCCTTAGTGATGAGATGTGCCACACAGAAGGATTTCCTGACTGTTGTGGCGATGTGGTTATCGAAGGTGAGACCACTGTCCACCTGTGTCCCTAAGTCTCTTATCACACTTTCGGTGTTTAGTGTACTGCCACCTACATGGTAATTCACAGATACATGTTTTTTTTCCCAAAGGGGATAACTATACATTTCTTGGCATTGAGCTTGAGCCCATGGCTCTGGCATCAAGCATCTGTTTCTGCAAGGCCCTTTTGTAGAGTATCCACATCATTTGGGGATTCAATAATGGCTCCAGTTTGCAGTCATCTGTGAACTTTGTTAGCCAGAGTCCCTTAGTGTTGGCCTGTACTTCAGAGAAGTAGATGCCAAACAAGAGCGGTCCCAGGACTGAACCCTGAGGTACTCCACTTGTCACTTGTCTGGAGCTGGATTTGGAGTCAGCTACTTTTACAGTGTGGGTTCTATCAGTAAGCCAGTTAGCAAACCATTGGGTGACGTAGGGATTAATGCCCAGCTTAGTAAGTTTATCTATGATTCCAGAGTGGGGGATGGTGTCAAAGGCCTTGGCAAGGTCTAGATAGACTGTGTGGACCACCTTACCCTTGTCCATGGCTCTGGAGACTGATTCAAAGAAGTCAATCAGGTTCAGGAGACATGATCGGCCCTTCACAAACCCAAACTGGGTGGGGTCCAGTGTTTGAAGGTTGCCAATGTCTTTGTTTATAAGTTCCATGATAATACACTCCATGGCCTTGCAGATAAGGCTTGTTAGACTGATGGGATGGTAGTTTCCAGGATCCAAGGTGGATCCCCCTCTTGTGGAGTGGGATAACTGTAGCTCTGCACCACTCAGTGGGCATGAAACCTGAAGTGAGGCTATGATTAAACATGACACTTAGGTGAAGTGCCAGTTCATATTGTAGTTCATGTAGTACACAGCCCAGGATGTCATCTGGTCCAATTCTAGCTATTCTTAGCTTTGGAGAGTGCGTTTTTTACCTGTGTGGCCGTTATTACCGGAATTTGGCAATATTCCGGTATTGAGATGGGCCATTTAGATGAGAGGGGGGGTGAAGTTGGCATTGAATCGATCTGCCAGGATACTGGCAATATCCTTGGGATCAGTATATTTAATGCCATTCTGTTTTAGCTCAGAGCAGATCTGAGCTTTGCCATTTAGATTCTTGACATAGTTATAGAATGCCTTGTGGTTGTCTTTGGAATCTTTGGCAATTTTATTTTCATAACTAGCTTTGGAGGATTTTATGAGGGATCTCAGTTTCTTACTGAGGCTGGTAAGGGAGTTTTTTGCATCCTGGGATTTTCTTCTTTTCTGCAACAGTTTCTTCCTTTTGTTGCAAAGTTTGTTTATGGCAGGGGACCACCAGATTGGCTTCCTTTTTTTGGATGAGAGCATCTTGGTTCTATTTGGGATGGCACGATTCATGCATGAGTGGATGTGCTCGTACAGTGCCTTAGTGTAGGATTCAGCAGTTGAACATTCAGTTCCCGTCTGCATGCGTGTCATGAAGTTTGTCACTTCTGACTTGAGTAGCATGAAGTTGGCTTTGGAGAAGTTTTTATGGAGGTTTCCTCAGCACATGTCCAAACCAGCATAATCTTGCCTCTCTGGCTTTGTCTCCAAGCCTTCCAACCTGGGCTGACCCTCTAATATACATATTCCTAATCCTGTCCACCCTCATCACACCCAGTGCAAATCTTAACCTCTTTAACTCTGCCACATCCAGCTCAAACTCCTGCCTTTTTGTCAAATCCACTGTCTCCAACCCATATAACATAGCTGGTCTCACTACTCTCTTGTAGACCTTCCCTTTCACTCTTACTGGTACTCGTCTGTCACAAATCACTCCTGACACTCTTCTCCACCCACTCCATCCTGCCTGTACTCTCTTCTTCACCTCTCTTCCACACTCACCGTTACTCTGAACTATTGACCCCAAGTATTTAAACTCATCCACCTTCGCCACCTCTACTCCTTGCATCCTCACCATTCCTCTATCCTCCCTCTCATTCACACACATATATTCTGTCTTAGTCCTGCTGACCTTCATTCCTCTTCTCTCTAGAGCATATCTCCATCTCTCCAGGGTCTCTTCTACCTGTTCCCTACTCTCACAACAGATCACAATGTCATCTGCAAACATCATATTCCATGGGAACTCCTGTCTGATCTCGTCTGTCAACCTGTCCATCACCATTGCAAATAAGAAAGGGCTTAGAGCTGATCCTTGATGTAACCCCACCTCCACCTTAAGCGCATCCGTCACTCCCACAGCAGACCTCACTGCTGTCACACTACCCTCGTACATATCCTGTACCACTCTCACATACTTCTCTGACACTCCTGACTTCCTCATACAATACCACAACTCCTCTCTAGCACCCTGTCATATGCTTTCTCTAAGTCTACAAAAACACAATGCAACTCCTTCTGACATCCTCTGTACTTCTCCATCAAGACTCTCAGAGCAAACATCGCATCTGTAGTGCTCTTTCCCAGCATGAAACCATACTGCTGTTCACTAATCATCACGTCCCTTCTTAACCTAGCTTCCACTACTCTTTCCCATAACTTCATGCTGTGACTGATCAATTTAATCCCTGTCTTCTAAAAAAAACATAGACCTAACATTTGCATTCTCTGGAGAATCCCATTCCAGTTTTTGACTTTATAAAAAAGGAACTGCATTGGTGGAGACAACAAATTCAACTGAACGCAGGTCTCCTCTTTTCTCTACAGACCCCCAAACAGACATAGAGGCATCAGCTTCTAGTTCGGGAGCACCAGAAGGATAAAAGTGCAAGACCTGAGGAATCCATCATACAGACCAAAGAACATCAATTTAAAAGAGATGTTGGCTGTTATCTATGCCTTTAAGTGTCTTCAACACATTTAGTTCCCAGGATCTTTTCAAGTGATTATAGCCAATGCCACTGTAATGTGGTATATAAACAAGCAGGGGCAAGGTTGTACTGTGTATGCAGACTGGCAGTGGTGGCTTGGGAGTTAGATTTTCAGCATTCCTTAACTCTTCTAGAACCTTACATTCTGTCAAAGCAAAACATAGTGACAGACAAGCTGAGCAGGACCAGGACAGACCCTCACAAATAGAAAATGAATGAAGTGGTCTTCCAGGAATTGATCCAATTGTGGGGAACATCTCAATAGGTCTGTTAGCCTCCTTTCAAAATAGGCAACTAAACAAGTTTTATTCCAGAACACCTTGCAATTAAGCCTGGAAAACAGATTATGTGCTCCTACCACTGACATCAAGGGTAATTTTGAAGATTCAAAAGTACACACCAAAAATCATTGTGATGACCCCCGTTTTGGTCAGGCAACATTGGTTCTGTCTTCTTAAGGAATTGGTATAAGGCAATTACCACAAGCTTTCTCACAGACTCAATATGCTCACACAAGACAAGCAAGACAATGGGAGTTTGATACAATAATTCAATTTCAAATGACTGCCTGGATGACTCAGTTATAACTTCTTGTAGGCATTTACTTCTTGGGAACATGCAGTAGTCCTAAAAGAAGCAAGAAAGCCTTCTACTAGAAATTTCTATATTGGTGACAGTCAGCAGTTTTGTAGTTGGTGCCTAACTAATACAGGGGCCCCAACAGGGATTTTGTACTACTGGCACTCAAATATTTGTGTGAGTTTCTTTCCTATGGCCTTGCTTATTTCTCTATAAGGGTTCATCTTATGGCCATTTCAGAATTTCTGCCCATGGATTCCCCTCTTTCTTCTCTGTTTGTTGTGAAACAGTTTTTGAAAGGAGTTTTAAACCTGAGACCTCCTTGTAAACAGGTTACTCTTCCCTCAGATCTCAATTATGTGCTGGAAAAATTGGCTATGTCATCTTTTTGAACCTGTCCATCCAGCCGATTTAAGGTTCTTGACTTGGAAAGCTGCACTCATCATTGTTCTGATATCTGCAAAAAGAGTATGTCAGTTGCAAGCTCTTGTGGTAGGTGAACCAAGTCTGATTTTCCATATAGATGCAGTCTGTTTAACAACAAACCCTTCATTCATGCCCATATTGGTTTCAGAGTTTACTTTGAAGCAATCTCCCAGTTTTCTGCATACTCTGAACATGTTTACACAGCTCAGGTACTTTTTTGACAAAATTAGACCCCTTTAGAAAAGCTGAACAGCTATTTATTTTTTGTCAAGGGGCAAAAAGGAAACACCCCATATCCATGGCAGATCTGTTCCAGGCAGTGTCCAGGTGCATTCTACTTGTCTTCTTCAATGGCATACTGGAAAGGGGTGGACATGGTCTTCTGTACATGCTTTTGCAAAGCATTACAAACTAGATTCCTTTTCTAGATACAGTTTGGGCTTTGCTGGGGCTGTTCTTCAGAGATTCATGGATCCATATCCTTCCTCCGTCCAGTTTGGATAGACTTTGGTAATCAACCCATGTAGCCTAAGGGCTACTGCAATAGTGGGAATGCTGAACATAGTACAGTTCTATACATTGCACTTAGCCATGATAGCAGATGATCAAATTCCTCTCTGTTACAGCAGCCATACTCACCTTCCACCCTACTGCTCTTGTATATAGGTTAGCCGATCAGCACTCAGAATGTATTTGTGGGAGGAAGCCATAGCTTTGTGAAGCTGGTTGATTATTGTATCCTGAGCAGGATACAACTACTATAGCCAAAGGCTACAGTAGCAGTGAGGAATTCAAACATCTACTCAGTGGTGTAGCTCGAGTTTGTGCCGCCTGGGACTGTCTATTGTATATTGTTTGCCAACCCTCCCCCTCACAAAATCATGGTCAAATGGGGCCCCTCATACACAGCCCTCCTCCCCTGCAGCTATTCCAGTGTCCCATTACTTGGCTATTTCTCCTCATTTACCATAAACACTGTAATGTGCATACTGCTTTATGCTTTAGTTCTACAATGATTATATGGATTTCATTTAAAACTTTTATTTTAAACTTTATAGTACAAACACTGATAGACATCTGCTAAACAAAGTAATACAGTCTCACAACGAAAACAGACTTTATTAAAACTTCTCTGCCCTTGAAACTCACAGTCATTGAAACAGTATTGAAACCCACATTCAAAGCAAATGCATCTGGCCAGTGGTGGATAAAGTTTACCTTTGACCTGTTTTCAAATCATAGGCCCCTTGCACACATATTTAGGACCATGCAAACATATATGTTTTCTTTGATTTACCTTCCTGATTAATTTATTCCTTGTATAATATAGCACACTTGCTAGAGCAAGTTTAAAATTTATTGTTTTGAACATTTTTCCAGTAAGCAATGAAACAAACTGTATGAACCAATAATGATAGAACTGCCCAGTTCAGAACATTTCCATCATAAAAGTCTATTCAAACTACTGTCATTATAATCCACCAATATAGTAAATCTGCAAAAGTAAAAGTCATCTAATAATTCCACATTAAAGATATTTGTAACTAATGAAGAGGTTGCTGCTAACAAACAGCTTTATATTTCATTGTTTCATCTGTAAATAAAGTGTCTGTTGCCCTTGAAAAATAAATTGCTACATTAACAAAAAAAAATGATAAGCTAGTAATATTGCAATAAGGAATGGATGGCAAACTGATAACAGGTTCATAGTTACTAGGTATCTCCTCCAAAGGAGGACATTCTCAGGACTACAGCATCCACCCCTTTAAAGTTCAACACAGTACAGTATCAACAATCCGTCTACATACTGTGGGAGTAGAACCCACAGCCTTCTGCATCAAAAGCAAGTATACAACCTGTTTTTCTACTACCAGTATGAACCGATGCAGCACAAAACTTCTCTTTCCCTGAAGCTTGTCAGCTCCTTGTAAAATCCACCTGACACTCAACTATATCTCTCAAATTTGCAGCACAAGAAATCTGGAAAAAGCCAAAATTGATGGGGAGGGACAAAGGTCCAAAACTAGGGACACATTTTAAACATTGCTTTATAATCTTAGAAAGTTGCTAGAATAAAATGTTTTGTGTTACCATGCTTTTCTTAAAAGATGGGAAGACTGAAACTTAAATGGCTATCATTATTTAGTGAATTCAGTTCTCACTGATTTGCCAGAAAACCACAAATTTTAAGAGGAACAGACCAAAAGTATGAGCCAAACATTCCAGACATCCTGTGAAAATCTGGACAGTTGAAAGCTATGGACTCAACTCCTTGAATCACAAGTGGTTGTACATGTATAGAATTCAGGCTCTTGTTTCGTGTACCCTAAGGTACAGGGTTTGAGCCTGAGTAGCACTAACTATCTGGTATATCTAACTAGGCCATGTTTCACAAGTGCGCACACACCCTCCCCCTTACCTGAAGTAGAAGCAGCAAAATCACTTGTTGAAGCAATTCCCTTACTTAAAGATAAGACACACAAATAAATTCCCTTCTTCTTCTTTTGAATTTTTCACGGTTAGGGGTCGCCACCTGTCCGCTCACGATTGGCAGTGGAGTTTTTACAGTGTCAAGTTGCCAGCCCGGCACCCAGCCTTCCACAGAAAGCACACACATGCACACAGTCACACCTAGGGCCAATTTAGAGTGCCCAATCCACCTACAGCATGTCTTTGGGATGTGGGAGGAAACTGGAGCACCCGGAGGAAACCCACGGGACCACAGGGAGGACATGACACAAATAAATTCCCCTACTAAGCAGCAAAACACTCACACACACACACACACACACACACACACACACACACACACACACACACACACACACACACACACACCCCTCACTTGAAGCAGAAACAGCAAAATCACTCATTGGCAGAAATTCCCTTACCTGAAGATAAGTCACATAAATAAATTCCCTTAAGCAGCAAAATGATGTACTGTAAAATTCAGGGGGACAGGAAGAAGCATGCACATGCACAGATGTGGTGTGACCTGACCAGCTACAGGACTCTTCTTAAAGAAGAACGCCCTTAAAAAACAGGTTTCTTAAATTAAACTATTAAAGATAAAGTAAATGTGAGTCCTTAAAAATTTTTTTTTTAAATTAAACTATTAAAGTAAATGTGAGTCCCAAAAGTGCTGCCCGAGGAGGCAGTACAAGTCTCAATGTTAGCTATAAATTAGTTAAATTAGGAATTTCTCTGGTGTTGGAGGGGTCAAATCTGTAGTCAGTTCCAGTGAATACATCTCAGGTATGCAAACATTATGTGGGCATTCACATACAGTGCATACTACACCATTTCAATGGATGGTATATGTGACTTACCCTCTCCTTGCCCTTTGCCATTCATTGAGCTATTTCACAAAGCACTGTGTTATTTGTTTCTGAATAACCCCTGTTACTGACGGATGTGGATGTATTTTGTAGTACAAATGTCTAGTGCAAATGTTCAGACTAGGCATGTCACCCTGGTATCTAGAACCTGATACCCATGCTGATTGATTTTGATTTGCTATGGCTTCTTGAACACAAAGTGGTTTGCTCTTGAGAATTCAGATGTGCCTCCTGCTTTTCTATGTGTATATTGTATACCTAGACCCACCTCATGACTTTGACCTCAGGCAGGCTTTGTGGACATGATTATATGCTCAAAAATGGAATTGTGATTTCATCACTGGAGAAATGTGGATGATAAACATTATGTTAGAGGGATGATTCCATATTTGTACATATGTCATTCGTAGTAAAATATGAAAACAGCAGAGGCCTCATAAAGTCCTACTACTCCCTATAAAACATACTTTTCGCTGCTGGTACTGCAGATGAATTAACAGCTGTTCCCAAAACGTTCTAGAGAGCTGTCTGTATAAACACGCTGTGAAATATGACTCTGAATAGTATGTTAATGTACTATCTTACCTAGTGGAAAGCTGGTTTATGTCATTTGTCATTATCTTCTTCATTAGGGAGACAGAATTAGAAATGTTCCTACATTCAAAGAAATTGATTGCCTTAGAACATGACGAATTCCTGACAAATCCTGTAACAGATTAAAAGTGGTGTTTTTTGTGTATGTATGTGCTGCATATAATTAGAAAATAGTCCTGTCTGAACTATTCTGAAGCAAGAAGAGCAGTGTTATGTTGAATGCTGTAAAATATATCTCATTAATTTTTGGCCTTGCATGGCTATTATAATTCACAGTGGGAAGTGGCACTTCTTAAATGCTACAGTACTGGACACAACTGCAGCAGGCATTAAGATATCCAATGTAAGTCTTTGAAAACTGTGCTGTTCAGTTTTTATCTACAAACTGCTTCCTTAACAAATGCATATCAATGGGGAAAATCCCAGCTACCACTGTTATGCTTAGCTAACACTTTAAAATGCACTCCTAACTTCTTGTGACAATTTTTGGCTACTTAGCTGTGGTGGTGCAGCGGTAGCATTGTCGCCTCACAGCAAGAGGTTCTCCCATTCGATTCTCGGTTGGAGCACCTTCTGTGTGGAGTCTGCATGTACTCTCCGTGGTCAAGTGGCATTCGAAAGACATGCGTGAATGGGCGTGCCTTTGTTGAAGGTTGGGCGTCAAGCTGGCACCTCAGCACTGTAAAAATCTACTGCCAATCATTAGCAGACCGGAGTTCTGCTGTGGCGACCCCTAATCGGGAAAAGCCAAAAGAAGAACAACATACTATATATTTTTAAACACCTTTATTAAATTATCACTTAAGACACAGGCAAATATACAGTAACAGAAAAACTATTTTAACATTTTTCCATTTAAATATAATATATATTTCCTTTGATACTATCATTAGTCAAACATTACAAAAACATTGTTGAATTCCTGCCTTCCCTTAAACAGCACTCCTCTTGCTGTACATTATTAAGACTGTATTGTTCCCACAATTCCCATTTACTTCTATGTAGTTTGATCCTTCCCTTTTCTAAAGATCTCTCTTCCAGTTCTTTTATTTCTTTTGTAATATTTAATACCTCAAATACAGTCGGTGTAGATTTTGATTTTAATTTTCTAGTCATTGCTTTTTTTGGCAGCCATCAGAATTAAACATACTAAGGACTTGCTATATCTAGGCAGTTCATATTATGTGTCCCAGTTCGAGAGAATCATTCTTTACTTACAGTTGTCTGCTCACCTAATATTTCTGGTAGAGTACTCTGTAGGGAAATTTTAAAATCTGCCAAATCATTACACTCCCAAAACATATGTTCCAAGTTACCTGGTTCTTCTCCATCACACCTCTAATATTAATATTTACTATCTACCAGAGAAAAAATTCTTTGAAGTCTGCTTTGGGTATAAAATACTAATCCAAACACAGACAAAAAACCTAAAATTTATGGAGTTTGTTGCATATTGGGAGCTACACATATGCCTTCCCATGGTTTTCTTGAAAATTGCTTTTTCATTCTTTCTTTCCAATCTTTTAAAACCTCCTCTGATTGATTGTTATACTTGCCATGCAATATATGTCCAAATAATAATCCCTTTTTAACCGTTGTTTTTGCTCTAGATTCTACTAAAAACTCTACAAGAGCAGGTCTTTCACTTAAAATTCCTCTATCCCTTTCTCTTTGCCTGTACTCTGAGATCAAGCCCTGGTTGGGAGGGTAGTCTTTTGCCTGTAAGCCAAATGCCTTCTTGGCCTCATCCTATTCTATTATAGGTTCATAGTTGTTTACTAGGGAATGACCACAAGGGCCTTTTTAACTAGCCATGCATCCCAAATGTCTGACAACTTCTGGTGCCCTTGATAAGTGTAAGCAGGGGCTTGGGAGATGAAACATATACAAGCAGGGGCCTTGGAGGTGAACCATTTACAGGTTGCCTGTGTACATTAGAGACATAAATACCAAGCCAGGGATGAATTTCCTGTTCCCTATCCAATTGTCCTAGTTAGTTGAATTAGTTTAGGGAGGAACTGTACTTTACATGGATGAAGAGCCTGTTCCAGAGATGTGGTAGTCTATGGGATACATACCTGTCTCTCTAGCAGTTCTATTTATATCACAGCCAAGGTTTACGTCTTATGCTGTTTGTTTTGTGGATATGCAGGAGTTCCATCAGGCTGGGGTCTGACAATGTCCTATATACCAGGCATAGATCTTCCCTCAGCAGCCTGTAGGAGACAGAATACAGGGATAGAGCCTTGATGTAGTCTGCATAGGATATTTTACTTATTCACTGTATTCTTTTAGTAATGAACCTCTGTGTACATTCCAATTGTTGGATATGCCTGGTTAGGTACATGTGGAAAGTGGCATTGTACTCAATGATAGGTGTGATGAATGCCGAATACAATGGAGCAATGACTTCCTTGGACCCAGATGACATATCTTTGTTTATAAGTTGCACAACGTAGAATGATTTCCTCACTACTGTAGACGTGATGGTCAAAAGCTAGATTACTGTCTGTTTGTCTGTGTCTGTGTAGACATGTGATGGTCAAAGGCTAGATTACTGTCTGTGTGTGTCCATAAGTCCCTGACTACTGTTTCAACTCTAAGGGGTTTGTTGTCAATATGATAGTTACCAGGGATGGATGACTTCCCGATGGGTACTATTATGCATTTCTTGGCATTTAGCTTTATAGTCCATGGCTCTGACACCATTTGTTTGTCTGTGTCATCCATTCCTGGAGAACATTTTTTTTCAGTGTGGGATTCAATGATATCTCCTAATTTGCAATCATCTGCAAATTTAGTCAGCCATAGACCATTGACATTGGCCTTGACTTCAGAGCAGTAAATGTCAAAAAGGAGTGGTCCAAGGACTTAGCCCTGAGGGACTCCACTTGTGACTGGCCTCTTTGTAGAGGTGGACTCCCCAATTTTAACTTCCTGGGTCCTACTTGTGAGGCAGTTGGCTATCCACTAGGTGACATACGGGTTTGTACCTAGCCTCTTTGAGTTTGTCAACAATACCTGAGTGGAGTATTGTGTTAAATGCCTTGGTCAGGTCAAAGTTGGTAGTGTAAACCATTTTGTCTTCATCCATTGCTTTGATGACCTTCTAAAAAACATCCACCAGGTTGAGTAGGCATGACTTTCCCTTGATGAAACCAAACTGGGTTAAGTCCATTGCCCAGAGGTTTACTATATCACTGGTGAACATTTTCATGATAATTCTTTCCACAGGTTTGCATATAAGAGTAGTGAGACTCATGGGTCTGTATTTTCTAGGGTCTGTAGCTGGCACACCATTGTGCAGAAGAATCACTGTTGTTGTTCGTCATTTTATTAATTTATCCAAATCTTTTGGGTTTCTAATACCATGATGGGAATGGATTCCATCCTTAAGTCAAAGAACAATTAAAGTTCATGAAATTAGTATTGTTTCAATCTTTGATGTCAGCCAAAAGAGCTTTTCGCAGCACCCGCAATGTGCCCAGTGATGACTCCTTCTGCAATTCATATGGGGTTGCATGTATTGGTAACATATCTAAATACGATTATAGATTCTTTTTTATAAGACCCGTTGCTCCTACTACTATTGGAACTATCTGGGTATCTTTCTTCATAGGTTCATAGTTTAGTACTAAGCTAACTGCTCTTGCAAGCCATTTTAAGCCTAGCCAATTATCCCTTGTGAGACTCAAACCCTGCACCTTGTGTTTGTAACGCGAACACCTTAGCCATTAAGCCACCCTCCCAACCCATAAACAACTCCTGCAAGGCTCGAACCCAAGACCCTGCATACCATAGGCAATGTGATTAACAACTAAGACACCGCAGATATTCCTCCTCATTGCCCTCATTTCTGCCTGCAGAACCTGATATTTTATGACTTTGTGTCTTTCTGAAGACAAGGCACTGTAGTCACTGGTTGTGGTAATTTCAATGATCAATGCTACTTTTGTCTTCTTTTCATGGTCCACTATATCTGATTTTCTAGCATCTGTCTTTTGAACTGTTGGTAATGGGTGATCCCATGTGATGTAAACTTCATCATTTTCTGTGATGCTTTGTGGCTCATGTTTCCAGTGATTTTCAGCCACTTCGGTACCATAATGTTTGCACAATTCCAATTGCAACAGTCTTGCCACATTTTTATGCCTTTTAGTATACAGTCCTTCTGCCATTAGTATGTCACAACCAGCAACAAAGTGTGCGACTGTTTCCAATTCGGTTTTACAGACCCTACATTTGTCTGTTTCTCCCACATGTTCAATGGATTTTGTAAACCAGCATGTACGTAGCCCACTATCTTGGGCCACCAGTATTAACCTTTCATCTCTTAGTTTGAATTTGCCTCTTCGCCTCTCCTTACCCATTCCTGCATTCATTCCTGATCAACATCTCTATTCATGAGGGATGAGGCATGAGGCACAAAGCCTGTTTGGAGGCTACAATTAAATAGCAATTACAGGGGGCCTGATAGGTCATGTTTCATACTATTTAGAAGGCAACCTGGGATATTGTCTGGGTCCATTGATGTGGTGCTCTTGGAATTAGAAAGAGCATTAAGGACCTGTTGCCTAGTGATAGCAGTGGGAATTATATTTAATGGTATTTCCTGAGGGAAGGTTTAGGGGGATAGAGCGGTAAAGTTGGAGCTGAATTTCTCAGCCACTAGGTTTGCTATATTTTCTGGCTCGGTATAGGTGGCTCCATTTACAATGAGCTTTGCACATAATTCTGTATTACCTTTGAGGTCGCAGATATAGCTAAAGAATGCCTTGTGGTTGTCCTTGGCCTGGGAGACCAAATTTTAACCCAGACTTGGCTTTGGTACACCAGATTTGTCATCTGAGTTGTTTATTTAGTTTGACGAGTGTGTTTTTATCCTGTTGGGAGATGCACCTCCTAATTTTTGCTATGATTTTCTTCCTACTGTTATACAGCCTATTGATTTTGTGATTCCACCAAGGTGGCTTGTTTTTTGAGATAGTTCTGTCATGCTTGTACAGGGTTTCTGTGAACAGTTCTGCATAGGCATTAGTGTTCTCAGGGTTTATGGGCTTGAAATTTTCCCAGGTTATTACTTAATAGCAGGACGTTAGCCTTAGAGTAGTTCCTGAATATTGTGTTAAACAAACCAGCCAGGCAGAGTGGATAAAAGCTCTTTAATCCAAGTCACACAAAAAACACTGTAGGAAATACAAACAAATTAAAACCAGATGAGTGCTTTCACACCCTCAAGGTGCTTTATCAGATCTAACAAATTAACAAATTCAACCTGTTTAAATAGCCCTCTCATTTCTTCAAACCAGTTGACCTGAGATATATAGTCATTAAGCCCTTTACCACAGGTAGCCCTTAACAATAAAATCCGCTTTGTCTCCAGGCACTCAGTATAAGTTCTAATGTCATCCTCTCTCCTATCTGACGTCATCCAGTCTATCATCGTAAACTTAAAGCTGTGTGATATCCCTTCTAATTTAACATGTTTAGACAAAGCATTATTCACACTTAATTTAGAGATGCTATAAAGGTGTTCTCTAATCCTGTCCTTCAGACACCTATTCGTCTTACCAACATAAAATCATTGACAGACATCGCAGACAGCTAGGTATACAACATTCTTAGAAGAGCAAGTAGTTTGAACCTTAAATTCATAAAAATGTCCAGTGTCTGGGTGTTGAAAACAATCGTCGTTACTTATGTAATTACACACATTACATGCTCTACAATGAAATGTACCATATCCGCCAGTACCTTGATCATCCATTTCAGAACATAATGATTTATAACACAACAGTTTCGTCAAAGATTTGCCATTCTTGAAGGCAAAACTGGGAGCATCTCCTAACACCTCCTTATATTTAGCTTCAGACATTAGAACCTTCCAGTTCCTCTTTACTATATCACAAATATGGTAAGAGTCATTAGTGCATGTCACCGACATCCTTGCCTGACCTTTTGTGGTGATGACATGTCTATCTGCCTCCGAGTCCTACTAGAAAAGTAATGTGTAGCCCTATCGAATCTGTGTGATATAACTTCATTCTGCACCTCATAGCTGACTGCTTGTAACCTCTCTGAGTTAATCTCCCAGCTAAACTTTCAAAGGCCTCAAATATATCAGTCTTGATCATGCAGTCTAGCACATCTAAAGAACTGTCCTTTCACAACATTCTGTTTAACAAATCCCAGGTGCATGCTGGGGCATGTAAGGTGTTATTCCTCTTACAGACTTTCATAAACAACTGAGTACTCAGTACACCTGACAAATTATTTATTTTAAAAACCCAATGGAATCCTCAGCAAAATTTAAAGTAAACTTTAAAAATGAAGTGCTACTCTGTCAAACAAAAATCTCTCAACAAATCGCTATGCCCTGACCAAATAAGAAATAAATCTCCAACAAAACATCTATAAAATATTGGCAAAGAATGGATTGACAGTATTCACAACATACTCAAACTCCCCAATGTGCAAGCACAGCATTAGCATAGGTGTTTGCACAAATTGGGACCATAGCTACTTCCAGATTCTGTCTGTAGTACTTATCCACAAAAACAAACACATTATTATTCAACATCCAACAAGGCACAAATTAAATAAATCTTCTCAGGAGTACAATCAGAATTATCAGAGAGAAATTACCTAGTATATTCTATTCCTATTTCATCCAGTATAACCATGAAAAGTGGCACCAGTGATATTCTTTTGTGTGACTTGGTTTATAGAGCTTCTATCCACTCTGCCTGGCTGGTTTGTTTAACATGTTTTGGGATTTTCTACCAGCTATCTTCCTTTTTTTCCTTTATAGTTCCTGAATATTCCAGGGTTAGATGGGGGCCAGGTTTTATTTTTACTTCAATGGAGACCATTTTGTGGTCTGACTTTACCAGGGAAGACATTACACTAGTGGGTGTGCAGCACTCTCCCATATTAGTGAGGACCAGATCCAGTATGTTTGTACCCCTGGCTGGTGTATTGACAATGCGGTCCAGGGAGTTTGTGTTTACAAAATCCAGGAATCTCTGTGCCTGTACATTTGGTGCAGTACAGGATTCCCAGTTAATAGTGGGGTAATGAAAGTCCCCCAAGAATATGGTATTGGGTTGGATGGTGAGTGTTTCCAGAAAGTTTAAAATACATGCTATGGCTATAACTTGCAAGGAAGTGGTATTGGCTTTTGCCTATGGTGATTTGAACAAGGAGTAACTCAAGTTAATTGTCCTGTTTGACCAGCCTTGGGGTATATTTATTTTTGATGTAAATTAAGACACCTCCACCTTTAGTCTCTGTCTGTGTAGTCGCTGTTCTAAATGTGTGGAAGACATTATAACCTTGCACTGTCGGCATGCTCTCCATGGCTTTAAACCATGCCTTAGTGACTGCACAGATGTAAGCATTCTGAAAGATGAAGGGAGCTTCTAAAGAATGGAGTTTATTGTTTAGACCCCTAGCATTGAGCAGTAATACTTTTAGATTTTCTTGGTTTTGATTTGCTATGTCGGAAGTACTTTCAGTCTGGCATTGTCTAGAAGAGGCACTATGGGGAAGACAATGTTTTAGCTAATATTTGAAAGCCTAGAGGCGAGAGGTGCAGACCATTTCTGCCAAAGTAACATGATCTGTTGATCATCTCCTTCCTTGCTGACAAATATTGCATCCCCTTAAAATGACAATAGAAACTAAGCCAATTAATAAAGTCATTCATTTTTTGTTCGTATTGTGGCATCTTTGAGAAGGTAAAATGCTGCTCAGTGCTAAGCTCATACCAGCCTGGTACACATACAGTATTCCGAGGGCTCCATGATGTCTCTCTTCATATAGTCTAGGGAGTTATGTCTCAGGTCATTTGCACCCACATGGACTATGTCTGAGTCATACTGGTACTTGTGGTTCAATCTCCTGAGTGTGCGCATAATGTGGTGGATCCTAGCCCCTGATAAGCAACTGACTGTGACTTTCTCCTTACTCAGTTTGGTGAGAGGGACATCAGTGTGTCTCACAATGGAATCTGAAATTACCAGAATGTTGGTTTGTGTGGTGGCTTGCTTATGGGCTTAAAAGTGGAGGCTCCATGTGATGTGGTCGTATGTGTTGATATGGGAGTTATTTTGAAAGAGGGCATTTGGGGCTGCTGAGGGTATTTGTTATCTGTACTTCATCTAGGAGGTCTTTGCAGTTTAGGAAGACAACATTTAAGTGCCTCAGTGTATGTGGGTCTATATGTATGTTTTAAATTGTGTGTGATGGGTGTTGCATGTATACCATTGAGTACATTTATGTCAGAACTTTGCCTCCAGTGATATTGTGTAAATACATCTCTCATGTACCATATGTGAGGATATTAGATATTGTTATCTGTGCTGGCATGACTGGCTGAAGTTTTATAAATAATTGTAAATTATCCTGTGTTATATATGCCAGCATGGATAGCTATAATTTATAAATAAGTTTATGTCTTTTGATTATCGTTCTGATTTATGCAAGATGTTTAAATGTCAAGCAGTGTTCTTCTGGATGACCAAATGTACTTGTTCTTTGTAAAGAGAGTTCTGAATGCATGTTATCCCAGAGTCAGCTGACCTAAAGGTGATATCATTGTGTGCCAGGGCTGGGAGTACAGAATCTTCACTGCAGCTGTCTGTTTACTTTTCAAAGTCTGATATGAGTAGAATTCTCCTGGCAGCTTCCTGTTACTTTTGAAAAAGATCTGCTATAAAAAGCAGGTTCTGAGTCAGTTGTTCAGTTACTGTTCAGTTACTGTTCAGTAGTAGTTCTTCAGAGCTTTTCAGTAGTAGTAGTAGCCCAGTTGTTTCCAGGAAGGCAGTTGTTCCAGTTGCTGAGGCAGACAACATCTTGGAGTGTGGACATAATTCCTCATCTTACATTGCAGAAGTAAGAATATAATCTTGCCTTGCAGAGTTGTTTAGATTATATAGGGACAGTTAATCTTCAGATAGTCAGGGAACTACAGGTAGATAGAAGTTTTCTAAAATCAATGTGAGATCTATCCAATAGTATTATTTTCATATTTCCTGTGTGTGAAACTCTAATGTTTATAGGAATCAGTTATTCAGTATTTATATGTTTTAAATCCTTTTATTTATTATTAAATGTTTTACTACCTCTCATTGTGGCTAGCTATTTAGTTAATATTTTTAATCTCTTAAGTGTGTTTATGCCTATTGTGATAAAACCAGGGCCACTCCAAAAAGCTTTACTGCTTGGGTTATGTGCTACCATTTGTATCAACATCTATTTTACCAAATATAAGTGAACACCCCTTTTGAAGGATTTTGTGCTGTCTGACTGGTAACAGCCATTAACTTGAAATTTGGGCAAAGGAACACAGCAGGAAAATCTGTCTCAGTCTTTGCCAAGAATGTTTTTGTGAATATCAGACATTTAAGAGTGAGTGTGTCAGATACCTAGAGCTGGGACACAGTGCACTGCAGTGGTAAGTGTGGAGGCTCATTTAGAGACCCGAAATGAAGCATATAGTCCATTTCCAGGTTTGAAACCTGTTCCTGGTGTACTCATATGGGAAATTATGTATTTCTATCCCTGGTTTTATGACATCCCTTACCAGCAACAGTGTTGAGGATTGAGATTCCTTAGTTACTGCAGGGTAAACAGGGCTTGTCACACCATATCAGTTTGTCTGAGAATTAACTAACTGTCAGTATACATGAGGCAATTTCTGCATTGCCTCAGGATGCCCATATACACCAAGCTGGGAATGGAGATAGCGGAAAGTTCATATCCATGGCAGCAGATTAGACCTTTCCAGCTTGAGTTATTTGCTCCCAAAAATCTTGGTTCCTTTACCAGGTTTATCCAGTAAATTCCAACCCCCTCAAGCCAATTTTCTGTACCCCTTCTTGCAGTCATCCCTATTGGCAAAATCTCCCTTTTCCATTCTTGTATTGCCTTAGTTCTTAGAATGTTTTCTGCTACTTTATGAATATAATATTCTGTATGGTTGTTATTATTCTCCTCAAGGGTCTTTGTCCAAAAATCCCTCTTGCTGTCTCTCTCTCTCTCTCTCTATCTATCTATTTCTTAAACTCCCCCCCTTGCTTTATCATCATCCTTTTCCACTTTGAATTATAAACTTCTGCTTGTGTTATATATATGAGCCTTAGCTGTGTAGCTCTAAAATATCATTTCAAATCAGGTAAACTTAAACCACCTTGTTCCATTAGAAGAATCAACGTATCCTACTTAACTCTTTCCCTCCTACCCTCCCAGATAAATTCCTTCAATTTTTTATTAATTATTGGCCAAAACTTCTTCTTAGGTTGAAAAATGTTCTCCTGACCCATATACAAGACTAAAGAGACTAAAACATTTTGACTGCTTGTATCTTAATATTCATATCCATAAATAAGAGGTTCCAGATTCTCAATTTTTATATTATATTTTCTTTACTCTCTTCCCACATACCCTTAGTTGCCATAAAGAAGCATTTTAACATATACTCATAAATACTTCATCTTATTGTGTTCTTTTCCAGCTTCATTAGATAAAAAATAAATATCATCTGCAAATAAAGCCAACTTTTCTTGATTACCATACAAATTATATCCCTGCATTGCTGTGTCTCTTATTTTCTTTGTCAATGGCTCTAAATATAAAGCAAATAAAGAAGAAAGAGGGCACCCCCTGCCTGGTTCCTCTGCTGAAACACATATTATCAGAAAGGAGGCCTTCCACTTTAATTCATGCCTCAGATCTTCATATATTCTTCTACTTAACCTTATTATTACTGTAGATCAGGGAATGCAAATTCTTCCATTACTGTACCCATAACATACCATCTTACTCTGTCAAAATGTTTTCTCTGCATCAAGACCCACCAACAAGAGAAGCATTTACTTACATTCTGCTTCCCTCTTGGTCACCATTGTTCTATTAATGTTGTAAAATGTTTGCCTCCACTCCACAAAACCACACTGATCCATATCTTTCAGTTTGGCAACATCTTTGCCATTCTTTAAGCTAGTATAGATATAAACAATTTATAATCATGGTTTAAAATTGAAATGGGTCTATATGAAGCTGGGTATGAAGGATCTTTGCTATCATTAGGTAACACAGCCACCACAATTTAATTCCAAGATGTTGGTGCTTCCCCTCCTTTTAAAATGCCGTTAAAAATCTCCCAGACCTATATCACTTTCTTCCCTCCTAATTTCCAAACTTCCACACCCTCTGTTACAAATACCAACAAATGCCATCTGTTCCTGTAAACTTCCTTAAAGATTGATTGTACACCACTGTTGTTATTTCATCACCTCCTATCTTAACTATTAGTTGTTGACTCTTGTCTTCCACTAACCTTGGCATAATTAATTCTTCTATAAATACTTCCATTTGTACCCTTTCTTGATTTCTACATTTCTCTGCTTTGCACACATTTTTATAAAATTTCTGAAATTTCTCTGAAACCTCTGCAGGATCTCTATTTATTTTTTTATTTTTTATAGGTTCCTTAAGTTTGGTGACAACCCTTTCAATGTTCTGTTGTTTAAGTTTCCATGCTAAAAGTTTTTGGGCTCTGGAGTTCTCATCAAAAAGTAGTTGTTTACCTGCAATCTTTGTAAACTCATGCGTATTGTCCAGACACTCCATCATTATTTTTTTAGCATCCTGCATTTGCTCCCGCCCTTGTTGTTCTGTAATACCTTAACCTTTGTCAGTCTCTCTAAGTAATTTCTAATACAGCTTAACTATATTTCTTTCTCTTTCATTTCAATCCCATTTTTAAACTCCATTTTCATTTTATCTCAGTTACTAGCTATAACATCTGTAGATATTTCTATCTTCTGTAATGACTCTCAAATAATTTCCACTACCAATTTTTAAATTCCTCTTTTTTAACAAGTTTGTGGAAAAGCACCTGTGTCTTATTTTTACTTCATTAATCTGCATCTTTATTTTAGTTTTTATTGGTGCACGATAAGAAATAGTTATTGGATGTGTGTCAATGCTTTCAATTAAATGCACATCTTCCTGTAAAATATAACTTCTATCTAGTCTAGCCTAGTTATTGTACCTTAGGGAATAATATATAAATTCTGTTTAAGTTCCAACTAATGAATTTACATATCAAATATTTTCATAAATTTCTTCAAAAATCTACTCTCTTTTGTTAAATTTTCCCTTCTGGGTCCCCATGATCCATCATCACTATTACAAATCAAACTCCATTTTACCCTAATAAATAATACTTCCTGCTCAAATCTGATTGTTTCTCCCAAAATTTTAAGTTCCATACTAGCAGTTTTCAGAGCAATATAAATATTGCCATTGTAATCCTCTTCCCTTGTGAATAGCTCCTTACTACTACAAACCTACCATTTTTGTCTTTTTTATTCCTTTGCCATCACTATTGGAGCCCCTCTAGCAATTACATAATTACTCCCTTTTGTCTTTGACCCTGATATTCTGCTGAATATCCATTATGAAATCCTCTCTTTGTCAAATTCACAGGCTCATTTATTTCTAAATCTGTCTCTTGCAGCATTGTTATTTGCAGTCTGCATTTCTTAATATAATTCATTATGCTTTTCTTTTTATTTATACCTTTAAGGCCATTCACATTCCAGGGAAATATGGACAGTATAGCCAGCATGATAAAAAGCTATTTTTCCTACCTATTAGACATTACAGTTTTTTGACATTACAGTTTTTGTGTTGCATGCATATACTAATGTTTGGAAGGCTGATTCTTTTGTACAGTTATTTCTTCTCATCTCCATTTGAACCAATGTCACATTTTTCAAGTTTTTTTGTTTTAATGAAAATCATCAAACAAAAAAAGAAACTAAATACAAAACACCCTCACCACTATTAACTTGGAACAATCACACAAAACTATGTACATCTTCAAAACAAGAAGCTTAACCCTCCACAGAACAATTGCTCCAAATTGATGGCTACACCCACAACCATTATTGAACCTAAAAATAAGATTAGCCATGCTAAAGTGCATGCTACAGCCTGTGCTCCCACGTATACTGGTTTGTTCTTTTCTTATCTCTCTTTTCTTCCCAGATATGAAAATCAGCTTGCATGTGTTTAGAAAACATCAACTTTTGGCTCAAAGAAAAACTGTACTGACTATATTTAAATAAAAATAAATTGTACATGGTTATATTAACAGCACTTAAACATTAAGGCTGCTAGGGAGGCTCTACCTCCTATTCACTTCCCATAATTTCAAACAATTTTTTTTCACTGAACTGCTTGAGATTGTACATTTCTCCTCAGTAAAGAATACTCAGAATTCTCAAGATTAACTGTTTGTACCTGCAGACAGCTTGTCACCATGGAAATGCACTCAGCAATGAGTTCTTGTAAATTTCACTCAGAAAACAATGTGAAGCTATCATCAGGTGCAGACATTGCAATTCCACTGAGCATTTGCAAGTGGAAAGTAAACAGGTTATTGTCTTTGCATTTGTGACAACCTTAGCATTTATATGGTTTTCATAATTTTGTCTTATTTTTAATGACTACATGCTTACAAAAGCACCTCTTTACAGCTTAAGCCAAAGGTATTAATCTAGACATTCAACCCTGTAAAATAAAAAGAGAAAATATTGTAATTCTACATAGGATATAATCAGTGGACTTTTACAAGACCCCACCCCAGCAGCCCAAGATCATAGCATGTGAACATTAAACTTGCTTTTGTCATGCCTTTTAATCCTGTTATACTATAAAACCTTTATTTCTTATAACTAAAAAAGTACTTGTTCACTTTAATATATTTAACACATAAAACAATCACTGAAAAGACTCTCTCACATTTAAAATACCTCTGGCTGCACACTACACAAAACAGTTTTACTATATATAACATTTAATTTATATCATGAAATTCTTTATAGCAGTACTAATAGGAATAAAGATGTTATACTTACATTTAGTTTGCCCCTTTATGTGTCCTTCTAAACATTAATGATATAATTTGGGGTATATGCTTTACAGTCCACCCAAAAGTTCAACAAAGTCAAGAAAAGTCCAGTGTTTTTCAGCCACTTTTTTTTTTTTTGGAAAACCATATTTCACATATGTGATAAGCTGCTTTATAGTCTTCCATTTACTCACTAATTTCAGAGTTGCTGGTCTTCATCTTGTTCCTCTCCATCTCCCAACACCAGACTCTCATTCAAGTCCAAAGTACTGCTGATTCTTCTAGTCAACTCCTGTGCTATTTTCTGTCTCTCAAGAATTTTCCTTTGCAACCTTGGAAAAGGTTTCATTGGCAAAGTCTTTCTATGAACCTTACCATCAGAAGAATGAGAAACAGAGTCCCCTTTGGTTTGCTGACTTACGTTTTGTTAGATAAACTTTTTTATTTCCTCCTTAGCTGGAGCCCCCCCCCCAACACAACGCTTCAAGTAATCAAAGAATGAAAACAAGGAGACATGTATCAACAAGCTTCGTTTTGAACCAAAGCTCAAATAAACTTCTGCATCAGTAACAATCTTTGGAGACAGAGGCCCTGATCCAAGTCCAGGAGAATAACTCTGGAAAAAGATGCATGCTTAGTCTAGGACTAAAATCTAGACTTTCCAAATGAGTGTTCTGGGTGTACCACTAACTATGGATTACCTATAATTTTTAAATGACTAAAACTGAATGCTGTTGGAAATATCTAATTTGAATATCTAACTTCTTAATTATTTAATTTTATTCATTCAATTATATGAATAATTGAGAAGAGTTGGTGGTATACATGGGAATTATTTTTTATTGTTCATTACTCCATGAAGGCTGGTTGTAAGCCGAGGCGCTAGAGGTTTTAATAAAGTATTTTGCTGGTCATTCATTGTTTATTCCATTTTTATAGATTTCATTGTAGTTGTTGGTGATATTTTGCTGTCCTTGATGACAAATGATCCAGCAGATAATGTTCCATGTTTGTTCCATGAGGAAGCCTTTGACTCTTCCCAATGGTCTTTGGATAGTTTTTTCAGACCATCGGGAGAACAAGGTGAGAGGCCAGGTACCAGTGGTAAAGTGCTATCTGCCACAGTATGGGATAGTTTTTTGAATGAGACATGTAGTAAACACTCCCATAATCCATTTACTGTGATAGGTAAGCATGCCATGGACCTACCTTCTGAAGTTATAAACTTTTATAACAAATTGGAACAGTTGTTAACTAAAGAGACCTCTGTTTATTATAATATGCTGAGCCTATAGTGATATGTGGAACTGGACATATCCCTATTGGGGCTCAGGGCTTTAAAGCATCCATCTATGTCATTTGATATAGCAGATTCAGATGTTAAAAGGTTTAAACAGAGGTAAGAGAAGGAGGCACATTTGTGCTCTATGGACTGTATTACTATCCATATTGAAAGGGATGGTGTTAAGCTCAACAAAGTTAAACTGGAGATTTCCTCAATTTGCTCTAATTTAGCAGCTCTTGTAGGAAAAAAAAAACATCTTGAGGTTTGTTTACAAGATATCAAGATGAAACTGACTTCATTTGAACAACAACTTTTGTAGCAGAAATTACATAAAATTCGGAGTGACCTGTGAGATTATGAAAATGGTACAGCCTTTTATAGGTCATCCAGTCATAAGAAACATACCCATGTACACTTTCGAAGACAGGAAGGGGAATGTTTAGATCATGGCAAAGGTTCATCTAGTGATACCAGCAGGTATTTGAGTGAATATGAAGATGAGGAATCCTTTCCCTTGCTTCCAGAAGTTAGAGATAAGCAATATATGCAGGACAATCTTCGGAATTACTGGAATGGACAAAGGAAGCGGGGAAGGCAACAGCAAGAACAATTTTGTGATTCACAGCAACAATAGAGGGGTAAGAAGACCAGATAGAACTGATTCATATAAAGATATAACGTGATTAAATTGTTAATATATCTAGACATAATTTGAGTGACTGTTTATGTTCAACCTTACTATGTGGTTTGAAATTTATTCCAGTGGTGATTCCAAGATTGCATGTGTGTAAGATAGAACTGTTTCAGTTAATTCATAAATTGCACATTTTGGATTTTTTTCAATAAAGGAAATACCTTGGAAAATGCATTTAATAACTCATGTGGGGAAGATTGTATAAATGATTTTTGTGATGAAGCTGATGAATCATTTGTTTCTTGTCCAGCTACTTGTTCTGGTGAGTTAAATACTTATTGTTGTTTGAACAGAAATAATATTTTAAAGAAAAGTTATTTCATGCCACCAGTTAAGCATGGAGGAATACAGAAATTTTATGCCATGGTGGACTTTGAAATGGAAAAAATGTTATACAAATTTAGATTAAATAAAAATAGAATGGAATATAATTTATTTAAAAATGAATGAGCAGCTTTGGTAACTTTTAATAAACAACAGGAATTGATTATTAAACCCTCAGATAAGGGTAACCGTATTGCAGTAATGCATTTTTCCCAATATTTGAATATGTGCTGTACATTATTAGATGATGAAGAAACTTATGAAATTGTTGATATTGAACAATATCAAATAGCTAAGGAAAAATATACTTGTTTGATAAATAAAGGATTGAGGCTAGGTTATCAATTGGATACTGATATCAAAAATAAGCTGCCATATGTAGATACAGGCATGGCTCATTTCTACTGCCTACCCAACATACATAAGGATGTATTCCATCCACCAGGGAGACCAGTTGTATGGGTCTCACAATATTTTGTACACAATTTAGGTGTGGTTTTACAACATTATTTATTGAAAGCTGTTATACAATTGCCTTCATATATTAAGGATTCATTTGATTTCTTAAATAAAATTTCTAATATTCAATGGCACTCTAAAATGTATTGGGTGACAGTTGATGTCAAGTGCCTGTACACAAACATCAAGCATGGTTTTGGTATGGAGGCATCAAGATTATATCTGGGAGACACCCTTTTGGCAAATTACATTATTGAGCTGTTCCATTTTAGTTTACCTCTTAATTATTTTATTTTTGAGGACATATTGTATCATCAGTTACAGGGGACAGCAGTGGGGGCTCCATTTGCCCCTATGTATGCCAACTTGTTCATGGGAATGTTTGAATCAGAATACATCTATAGAAGTGAATTTCTTGACAAATTTGTTGTGAAATATTTTAGATTTATCAATGACCTAATCTTTTTATGTTCAAAATTCTTCTTTATTCTAATAAAAGCGTAAGCTAATTCGGCCCCAAGAAACAAAAAAGGAATAATAACTGTTGAGCGTGCTTTCCCTTTGTTGAATACAAAGCTTCCTCAGAACAACAATGCTTAAAGAATGCCTTCTTTATATATACAATGTAAATTAAATTAATTGAATAATTGGCTCATTATATTAACCAATAATAATATTAATGATACCCTACACCCAATGTAAGCAGTGTTGCAAAAATATGTTGCATCTCTTACATCTCTTAGATGCAACAAGTATTAAAACCAATGCAAATTACATATAAATCTAAATATATAGATTTACACATTCTAAAACTAAGAATTTACTTGTTTATACTGCATAATCAAAAACATTGACTGTTGTTGTTCAAACATTAAAACAGATCTAACCAAAAATGAACGAATGTAAAAGTGTACATAAACCATCCTTAATGCTCATAGACTGCAATAATCACTCTAAAAATGTTAACCCCCGAAAAAAATATATATATTGAACGTTGTTAAATGGAAAATCCACATACATATATATATATATATATATATATATATATATATATATATATATATATGTAATAAAGAAAAAAGAAAAAGGAATTACTGTAACCAGTAAGGAAGTTCATTGTAATAAATATACAATTTAAACTACCCTTCCTAAAAAAATGTTTTTTTCTTTTTTCTTTATTACATATATATGTATGTGGATTTTCCATTTAACAATTTTCAATATATATATTTTTTCGGGGGTTAACATTTTTAGAGTGATTATTGCAGTCTATGAGCATTAAGGATGGTTTATGTACACTTTTACATTCGTTCATTTTTGGTTAGATCTGTTTTAATGCTTGAACAACAACAGTCAATGTTTTTAATTATGCAGTATAGACAAGTAAATTCTTAGTTTTAGAATGTGTAAATCTATATATTTAGATTTATATGTAATTTGCATTAATTTTAATACTTGCATCTAAGAGATGTAGGAGATGCAACATATTTTTGCAACACTGCTTACATTGGGTGTAGGGTATCATTAATATTATTATTGGTTAATATAATGAGCCAATTATTCAATTAATTTAATTTACATTGTATATATAAGGATGGCATTCTTTAAGCATTGTTGTTCTGAGGAAGCTTTGTATTCAACAAAGGGAAAGCGCGCTCAACAGTTATTATTCCTTTTTTGTTTCTTGGGGCTGAATTGGCTTACACTTTTATTAGAATAAAGAAGAGCTTTGAACATTAATTGATGGTTCCTCCACCCGTTTTTTTTACCTTGGATTTGGTTTTTATTAGCTTGTGACTGGTTGCATTTTTGTTTTTTAATCTTTTTATGTGAAGGTGGTATCGAACAAGTTACAGAATTTATAGATAAATTACATCAGAATAGATTTCATATTAAGTCTGACAGTCTACAATATGGAGTAAGGGTTACATTTTTAGATATGGTCTTGCAAGATGAACGGTATGGTTCTATAGGAACAACCATGCATCAAAAGTTTAATGAAATCAGTTTTTATTAGGCAACAGTTGTCATCCTTCCCATGTTATTGAATGTCTCCCATATGGTGATTTTTTACGAATTTCCCGTTTATGTAATAATATCGATAATATGCGGGATGAAATAGTTTCTACAGCAAATATGTTTTTAAATCGAGGGTATAGAGAACATACTAAGTCGGTGTTAAATAAAATATCTGAACATATTTTCAACAAAGGTGAGGATAAATATAATGCAGCATTTTATAATAACCATAAAAATGAAAAGGATGTGGCAAACAAACTTTTTATAGTCACCACATATAATGTTCTGAGCCCTGATATAAAAAGGATGTTATTACATTATTGGGATTTTCTGCATAAATATAGGGATTTAGAAGTAATAACTAAGAAATCACTGACATTTTCATACAAGAGCGGAGAAATATTAAGGATATGGTGGTTCATAGCAGGTTTAGGAGACCTCCAGAGGCTTTGATATATGGTGTGACCAATGTGGGTACTTTTTCTTGTAATAAATGTGTTAGTTGCACTTATGTAGTGAAAATGTTTGACAAGATAAATAGTATTCCCTTTATATCAAAAGGGGAATTTAATTGTTATACAGAAGGTGTTATGTATGCCATTAATTGTAAATGTGATTTATTTTATGTGGGACAAACAAAAAGGGCTTTCAAAACTAGATTGCAAGAACATAGAATGGATATCGAATCTGGTAAATTTGAAAGCCCTTTAGCCCAACATTTTAAGTGTTTTCATAATACTAGTTTAAATGGTTTGAAGGCTACTATATTAGAAAAAATACAATATGATACAGGATGTAGTAACATTACAAGAAAATTGTTATATAAAGAAGCATTGTTTATACTGCAATATAAGTGGGCTTAATACTGAATGCTGCTGGAAATATCTAATTTGAATATCTAATTACTTAATTATTTAATTGTATTCATTCAATTATGTGAATAATTGAGAAGAGCTGCTGGTATATATGGGAATGATTTTTATTGTTCATTACTCCTTGAGGGCTGGTTGTAAGCTGAGGCGCTAGAGGTTTTAATAAAGCTTTTTGCTGCTCATTCTTTGTTTATTGTGCTCCTGCTTCTTCTAGTCAACTCCTCTGCTTTTTTCTGTCTCTCAAGCATTTTCCTTTGCAACCTTGTAAAAGGTTTCATTGGCAATGTCTTTCTATGAACCTTACCATCAGAAGAATGAGAAACAGAGTCCCCTTCGGCTTGCTGACTCACTTTTTGTTGGATAAACTTTTTTATTTCCTCCCTAGCTGGAGCCCCCCAACACAATGCTTCAAGTAATCAAAGAACAAAAACAAGGAGACATGTATCAACAAGTTCCTTTTTGAACCAGAGCTCAAATAAACTGCTGCATCAGTAACAATCTTTGGAGACAAGGCCCTGATCCAAGCCCAGGAGCACAACTCTGGAAAAAAATGCATGCTTAGTCTAGGACTAAAATCTAGGCTTTCTAAATTAGTGTTCTGTGTTTACCACTAACTACGGATTACCTATCATTTCTAAATGTAAACACTATTAGATAATGTAACTTCATATATTTTTTTATAGGACTAAACTTAATATATTGAAACTAAAATAACATTTTGCTTACGCAATCAGAAAAAAAATATATTACTATACAGTTATACAGTTAATGACAACAACCTTTTAAACCGTCTCCTCTAATGCATTAGCCTTGAAATGAGCTGCAACTTCTAACAATACAAATGCTGCAAAATGCATGCACAAAACAAGAATGGGACTGTAAGAAACGGATTACTTTCTCTGAAAAAAAAACAAATATCCTATACATTTTAAATAAAGTCAAACAAAAACACAGTGGCTATTTTCTGAATATAGTAATGCCCTCCAAGGTAGACAATACAAGGAAATAATGGAACTTCTAGAGGTGAAGGTCCCACCTCCTGTAGTATAAGGCTTCACAACACCACTGAGTAGTCCATTATTATCCTATAAGACCCATTCTTTCAGGCATTGCAGCTTAGGTGCAAACATCCCATTTTCAAGCCATTAAAGGAAATAAGTCTAGTCCCCTTGAAATATATAGAGATGCTTTAGCACACTTGCTTAAGCATGCATAACCCAATAACTCCTATTAGTCCAAGAAGCCAGATTCCACTAGATATGACCATGTGCGTTGATATTATTGCCTTGTTTGAACAAACCTGAAATTGTTTTCAGTGTAATTTTTAAATACTTTTCACCTTTTATAAATAATGCCTGGTTTACAGAGTACTATGCTTTGTTTCCACCGTGTAGTGTCATATTGCTTGTAGAGGGGGAGTCTGACCAGTATTAATCCAGGTTTAAGTTGTGACCTGGCTGTCTGAGTATATAGTTGTTTCAACATTCTTTTCTGCTGGATTTTCATTGTTTGGTAATAAGACACATGCATTAGTCTATTGTCTTTTTCAGTCTTGACCTTGAGTGCTATTTATACTGAGTTAGGATAATTTGGCTCAAGGCTTTGGAAAAATATCCAGGATTGTTAATAGGCTGGACTTAGATGAGTGTCCAGAGGATGGGCATCTCTTTCCTTGCTACATAATCAGAGAATATACATAGGCTAATTTACTAAAATTAATTAATGACCTGGCTAAATTCAAAAGCTCTCTCTACCTTGACAACTCCATGGCTTATCAGAGGTATTTATTTCCAAATTCTGTACATATGCAAATAGCTGCATAGACACATCTGTCCCCCTCAGAAATAAGCATAATGCCAAATTCAAAAATAAACCCCCATTGTGGAATGCTAATAGGGTCTATAATAAAAAAGTAATTCCATGCAAAAAAAAGTGTAAGTCTCAAGAAGTCAGAAATGCTCTTGCTAAACTGAACAAGGAACTCCAGATCCAGATTAAATCAAGCAAAGCCAAATATGAGGTAAAAATAGCAAGCTAGGTGAAAAATAACCACAAAACTTCTTTCACCACAAGAACTATATTATAATGAGAATTATAAATGAACTTATGTACTCAGACCCAGACAAAATAGCCCATCTACTAGCCAATAAATTCAGCTCTAACTTTACCCACTCTCACTTCTACTAGTTTCAGGTCAAATGCCCATATCTGTAATCCTCACCACTTCATGTCTCCTAAGAACAAGTTCTCAGTCACTGTCTAAGGCCAAAACATGACTTCTATCAGTCCAGATAACATACTAGGCTGTCTGCTAGTTAGCCTGTAGCATGACTTGTCAGCTTCATACAGATGCTGTGAAGGAAGAAAATCATGGCAAAAATTAAGAGGTGTAGCACCCAGCAGGATAAAACCACTCTCATCAAACTAAACAAACAACTCAGTGGACATATAAAGTCTACCAAAGACAAATTTGAGATAAATTTGGCCTCCTGGGCCAAGGACAACCACAAAGCATTCTTTAGCTATGTCCACAACCTCAAAGGCAATACACAGTTGTGTGCAGAGCTCATTGTAAATGGAGCCACCTACATCGAACCAGAAGATATAGCAAACCTACTGGCTCATACATTCATCTCCAACTTTACCCCTCTCTCCTCCTTAAATTTCTATCAGGAAATACCATCAAATATAACTCCCCCTGCTATCAATAGACAGCAGGTCCTTAATGCTCTCTCTAAGGCCAAGAACACTACATCAATGGGCCCAGATAGTATCCCAGGATGCCTTCTAAATAGCATGAAACATGGCCTATCAGGCCCTCTGGAATTACTATTTAACTGTAGCATCCAAATTTATCCCTCATGAATGGAGAACAGCAACAGCCATCCCTCTGCACAAAGGTAGGCCATCTACAGACCCTGGAAACTGCAGACCCATAAGTCTCACTAGTCTTATGTAAAGGGATGGAAAGAATTATCATGGAAATAATCGATAGTGATACAGTAAACCTCCAGAAACTGGACCCAACAGAGTTTGGTTTCAGCAAGAGCAGGTCATGCCTACTCAGCCTGCTGGACTTCTTGAGAAGGTCACCAAAGCAATGAATGAGGGCAGAATGGTTCACACTGCCTACCTTGACCTATCCCACTTGGACGTTGTTGACAAACTCAAGAGGTTAGGAACAAACCTGTATGTCACCTGGTGAATAGCCAAATGGCTCACAGACATGACCTAGGAAATTAAAATTGGGGAGTGCACCTCTACAAAGAGGACAGTCACAAGATGAGTCCCTCATGGATCTGTCCTTGGACCACTCCTTTTTGGCATTTGCTTCTCTGAAGTCAAGACCAATGTCAGTGGTCTCTGGCTGACAAAATATGCAGATGATTGCAAATTAGGAGCTATAATTAAATCCCACACTGACACAAATGTTCTCCAGGAAGGGCTGAGAAAGACAAACAACTGGTGTCAGAGCCATGGACTAAACCTAAATGCCAAGAATTGCATAATAGTATCCTTCAGGAAGTCATCCATCACTGGTAACTATCATATTGACAACACACCCCTTGGAGTTGACCAAGTAGTCAGGGACTTAGGGACACACATAGACAGTAATCTAACCTTTGACCATCACGTGTCTATAGTAGTGAGAAAATCATTCTATGTTGAGCAAATTATAAACAAAGATATGGCATTTAAGTCTAAGGAAGTCATTGTTCTGCTTTATTTGGCATTCATCAGACCTATCATTGAGTACAATTCCCCTTTGGTATGTACTTAACCAGGCATATCCAACAATTGGAATGTCCACAGATGTTCCTCACTTAAAGAATACAGGAGGTAAGTAAAATGTCCTGTGCAGACCGCCTCAAGGCTGTATCCCTGTATTCTGTCTCCTAGAGGCTTTTGAGGGGAGATCTGTGATTAGCATACAGGGCATTGTCAGACCCCAGTCTGATGGACCTCCTGTGTATCCACAAAACAAACAGCATGGGAGTTACCCATTCTTAAGCCATAAACCTTGCCTGTGATATAAATAGGACCTGCTGGAGAGACAGGTATGTATCCCAGAGACTATCCCAACTCTATAACAGGCTCCCCATCCATGTGAAACAGAGTTCCTCCCTAACTCAATTCAAGTGCAACTTGGACAATTGGGTGGGGAATAGGAAATTCATCCCTGGTTTGGCATCTATGTCTTTAATGCACACAGGCAGTCTGTAATTGGTTCCTCTTCAAGGACCCTACTAAATGTTTCATCTCCTAAGCCTCTGCGTACACATATCAAGAGTACTAGAACTTGTCAGAGATTTGGGATGTATAGGCTGAAAAAGGGCCTTGTGGTCGTTAGCCTAGTAAACACCTATGAACTTATGAACATATACAATATTAGCCTAAAAACAGGGCTTTATGCCAGATGAATGGAGGACAGCAACAGTCAATCCCTTGCACAAATGTGAGGCTTCAAAAACTCAGGTAATTATAAACCCATAAGCCTGACTAGCATCATCTGCAAGGCTATGGAAAGGATCATTCATCATCATCATCTTCTTTCGGCTGTTCCCATTAGGGATCACCACAGCAGATCACCTGTTTCCATTTCTTCCTGTCCTCTGCATCTTGCTCTGTCATACCAACCACCTGCATGTCTTCTCTCACCACATCCATAAACCTTATCTTAGGCCTTCCTCTTTTCCGATTACCTGGTAGCTTCATCCTTAGCATCTTTTTCCCAAGATACTCCGCATCCCTCCTCAGCACATGTTCAAACCAACGTAATCTTGCCTCTCTGGCTTTGTCTCCAAACCTTCCAACCTGGGCTGACACTCTAATATACTTATTCCTAATCTTGTCCACCCTCATCACACCCAGTGCAAATCTTAACATCTTTAACTCTGCCACATCCAGCTCAAACTCCTGCCTTTTTGTCAATGCCACTGTCTCCAACACATATAACATAGCTAGTCTCACTACCGTCTTGTAGACCTTCCCTTTCACTCTTACAGGTACCTGTCTGTCACAAATCACTCCTGACACTGTTCTCCACCCACTCCATCCTGCCTGTACTCTCTTCTTCACCTCTCTTCCACACTCACCATTACTCTGAACTATTGACCCCAAGTATTTAAACTCATCCTCCTTCATCACCGCTACTCCTTGCATCCTCACCATTCTTCTATCCTCCCTCTCATTCACACACATATATTCTGTCTTAGTCCTGCTGACCTTCATTCCTCTTCTCTCTAGAGCATATCTCCATCTCTCCAGGGTCTCCTCCACCTGTTCCCTACTCTCACTACAGATCACAATGTCATCTGCAAACATCATAGTCCATGGGGACTCCTGTCTGATCTCATCTGTCAACCTGTCCATCACCATTGCAAATAAGAAAGGGCTCAGAGCTGATCCTTGATGTAACCCCACCTCCACCTTAAACGCATCCGTCACTCCCACGGCAGACCTCATCGCTGTCACACTACCCTATACATATCCTGTACGACTCTTGCATACTTCTCTGACACTCCTGACTTCCTCATACAATACCACAACTCCTCTCTAGGCACCCTGTCATATGCTTTCTCTAAGTCTACAAAAACACAATGCAACTCCTTCTGACATTCTCTGTACTTCTCCATCAACACTCTCAGAGCAAACATCGCATCTGTAGTGCTCTTTCCCGGCATGAAACCATACTGTTGTTCACTAATCATCACGTCCCTTCTTAACCTAGCTTCCACTACTCTTTCCCATAACTTCATGCTGTGACTGATCAATTTAATCCCTCTGTAGTTACTACAGCTCTGCACATCACCCTTATTCTTAAAAATCGGTACGAAAACACTTTTTCTCCATTCCTCAGGCATCCTCTCACTTTCTAAGATTTCATTAAACAATCTGGTTAAAAACTCCACTGCCATTTCACCTAAACACCTCCATGCTTCCACAGGTATGTCTTCTGGGCCAACAGCCTTTCCATTCTTCATTCTCGAACTAATAAACAGGGATATACACAACCTGCAGACTCTTGACACAACCAAGTTCAGATTCATCAAGGGCATGTCCTGCCTATTTAACCTGGTTCATCTCTTCAAAAAAGTCACTTTAGCGATAGCTGAGGACAAATCAGATCACACTGCATATCTAGATCTTGCAATGGCATTCAGTACCATCCCCCTTTGACCATTCCTCTTTGGCAGTTGCTTCTCAGAGATCAAAGCTAATGTTAAAAGTTTGTGGCTGACCAAGTTTGCAAATGACTGCAAACTTGCAGCTATCGTAATCTTCCCAGAGGACCTCAGCATCCTATAAGAAGGCCTGTCCCAAACAAATAGTCGCTGTCAAAACTATGGACTAAAACTTAATGTCAAGAAATCTATAAGAAATCTATAACTGTATTCTTCAGCGAGCATGAATCCCTTGCAACTATTACATTGACAATACCTCTCTGAAAATTAAGCCTGCAGTTAGAGACCCGGGACCATATGTTTACAATGCGCTGTTCTTCAGTCACCACATATCTAGTCCTGTAAGGAAGTCTTCACACTGCTTATATGTATAGGTTCATAGATTAGTACTAGGCTAGCTGCCCTTGTGGACCATTTAAATCTAGCCAGTTTCCCCATGTGAAAATCAAACCATGCACCTTCTGTCTGTAAGATAAACACCTTAACCGTTATGCCAACCTCCTACCATCTAAAGGTACAGTATCCAGATCCAAGGATGTGATTTTTCCATTGTACTCAGCAGGCATTAGTCTGATCATGGATACTAATGCCCCTTTGGTATGTACCTGTCTAAACACGTCACAGCTGGAATGGCCGTAATGATTTTGTACTAAACAAAATAGTTAATTAATAAATAAAGGGTCTAAATTATAAAAACTGTGCAGACAATAACCTCCACCTCTTGTGTAGAACTTCAACAGACCCTTTTCACTCAAACCTATTAAACATTCAGAAATCCATTAATGTTACAAACACCTGCTCAAGAGACCTAAATGTTTTTTGCAGAATTAATAGCATATGCTGGAGGGATGGATGTAAATAACAGAGAATACCAGTTCTGTGGAACTCTCTTCCACTCCACGTAATGCAGAGTATATCCCTTACTCTATTTAAAAATAATTTGGATGAATGGATGGGTAACCACCCCTGCTGTAGGACCACTGGCCCTTGGGGATAGCAGAAACATAATTACCCCAATATATGCTTGTTCATCAGACCTTTGGATATTCATACTGCAAAATATAAGGGCTTATAATTACCATGTGAATGCGAGGCTAGGCTTTTTAAGATCCTTACAAATCAATAACCAAGTAAGAACCTATGAAACTAGTAATATATTCTAATTTCTTGAGGAGTCATGCCTTCACCTGAAAATCTTCCAAAGCTTATTGCATACTATATTATGATGGATTATTCATTCTCTGATTTAGGTGACATTCCTCTGTCTTCCCAAGGTATCTCTGCAGTCATACCTGACTACTACAGCTGCAGTATCATCTGAGCCTGCTACTATCCCACCTGTGAAAACTGACTAGATATGGACTGCATGTAGAGCAGTTCTAAAATTCAGGTGAAAATAAGCATATGATGGATGAATTTCTTAAACTAATTGCTACTTTCCAGATGGCTTTAGTTGCACTGTCACCATCATTGTATGAACTTAAAAAACTCCTTCTACCAATGACTCAAAACTGCTTACTGCTGCATTTAAAACAATCCAAAAGTGTCCACAAAGAACTGATGTGGGTCATCTTCTGTGCAGACGTGGATCTCTTGGTGAAAAATGTGGATTACATTGTACATTCAGGTTTGTTGAAAATCATTTTTATGCCATCAGCAATTTTCTGGGAGAAGACGGTTGTCATATTCTTTTCCAGACTAATAATCAACTAAAGTTGCATGCGATAAGGATTCCTATCTTCACTAATCCCTACTTCACAAAGCTCTGCATTTATTATGTTTTCAGTCACACAACAACAAAGACTTTAGATATTCTACTGCACAAAGTTGATTAAACATTTTGATTTGTGGGGTACCAACATTTATGTTCATCATTATGATCACTGCTACGGTAGCCTTAGCTATATGGGTTATATCCTGCACAGGATATAAAAGCTGGCTAGCTTCCAAAGCTTCAAGGGCACTTTCCATGTGTCCAGATCAATAGATAGCCTGAGCTGAGCTAATTGGAAAAGAGGGGTCTGTGCACAAAGCCATTCAGAACATTTGTACTGCTGAAGGATGCTCCTGGTCATTCAAGGATCGATGGTCAGCTAATGCTTCTGATTGCTGTTCAGATAAGTTTTGGATTAAATACTCTTCCAAATTGACTTTTTATGACAGAAACTGAACTTTTTATATGAAAATATAAATGTTAAACTAAGTGTTTTTATTGACTGTCATCATACCTCTCAGCTGTTCAGATTCTCAGAATGTCCAGATTTTTGCCTCATATTTTTGGTCTGTGCCTATTAAAATTTGTAATTTTCTGGATTTTTCTGGCAAATCAGTGAGGAATTAATTCACTAAACAATGGCATGCATTTCAGTTTTAGACTTCATATCATTCAGAAAATGTATGGTAACACAAAACATTTTAGTCTAGCAACTTTTTAAGTTTATGAGCAATATTTAAAATCTGTCCCTATTTTGGGTACTTTGTACCCCCATTAGTTTTGACTTTGTCCAGATGTTTTGTGTTAATAGGTTGACAGCTATGACTGTCGTGATTTATAATAACTTTTAAGCATGAGTGTTACTTTTTATTTTTGTGGAAAAATGTTGTTTAAAGTAATTTAAAACTACTTTTTCTGAGGTAAAAGTTGTGCTATTTTACTTTTGGTGGCTAAGGTAAATGTTTAAAGTTATTTTATTTTGTTTCTGGTGGGAAAAGTTACTTTTTCCCTATTTACCCATTTTACCAAATACTGTTGCCAGGCTTGCCCAGGAATCAGGCATCTTTTTCAGCTTAACCATGGAGTAAGCTACCAGTTCCTTGGTTCTTCCTCCTTCCAGCCACAAAAAGAAGAAAATGAATAAACAGCCCTTTCTACCACAGCAGGCTGTTAACATTCCCCAGCCACAGATGTGTGTCTCTGCTGTGACCATTTTTGGTTCCTCAGACCATTCATCTTTTTCCTTGGCTTTCTCTGTTGTACTCCCTGCAACCACCATAGACTGAGGGTTAGGCAGACCCATCCTCTGTGACTGTTGGAGTGCCCTTGATGGGCAAGGAAGAACCACTGTTGTCAAGTCCATTGACAGAGGATAGGGAATACCCTTCTGCCCAGCCAGCCTGCTATGCCCATCCCTAGAGAGGTTTTTCCTGCCTAAAGTGGGTCTGGTTCTTCAGAAACTCTTCTCAAAAAGAAGCAAAACTTAGGACCTTCATCTTCTCTTGTTTCAGTCACTTTCGACAGAAGTGATTTATTGGGTTTAACTTAGGGTTTAATTCGGGTTCTTGAGCCCTCCAGTACAGTTGTTTTTGTTAAAAGAAAAATGATTCTTCATTTTCTGAAGAGGAGCATGTTTTTAAACCACAAAATGATTGTGAAGGGACAGATTATATTTGTCTCCTCTGGTCTCTGATTTGGATGCTGAGGATGTATGGCTTCTGACAGTCCTTTTGAAGGATTCTATTTCTCTAAAACCTATTTCCAGAATAATCATCTGTTTCAGTGGAGGCATATTGATATTCCACAGTCACTGAAGTAGTATTATGATTTATTACAAAAGCATTTTTCAGAACCTAATCCTATTCCTCCTTTTCTTTTAGCATTGTGAGATGTTTTTGTCATATCCTGTAATTTGCCTGACAGCCAGCCTACTGCTCCCAAGAAAGCAGGTAGATTGCATTAATTCCTCTGTCTTATACGTTTTTATACACGTATCCCAGATCAGACCTAACAACTACTGTTCTAGTGAACCCAGCTTTTGGTGCAGATCTTTTTAATAACAATCTCAATCCTTCTGTCAGGACAGATATGCTTTGCACAGATTTGGGAAAAATGTATCATTATGCCTCACTTCTTTTTAGAATTATCAACTGTTAAATTTATATGTTAAAGTTTATGCTTACTTCTGTTCATAACATGAGGAATATTATAGCATATGTTTCCTCTTCTGATGACAAAATGTCTTTGTACAGCCTAAGTGCTTCTGTGTCTCAGACTGCTACCCACTGTTTCAAACATGTGTATGATTTTGCTGATTCTACTTTCAGGGCTGCAGCCACAGGAACTGTTATGGGAGGATTTCTTGGTAGCATTATTAAAGCCTTTCAGAAGATGTCAAAGCTGAAATTATGAATTCTCCCTTGGAATGAGAGTTAGTTTTTAGATCATCTGCTTCAGAGGTCCTTAAAAATGTGATGAGAGAGGTAAGCTGATTCAAGGGTTCTCTCACCATTCAGCCTTTCTTTTCTAAGTTTGCCAAGGGGTTTAATGCTACCCCTATGACCTTTTTCAAAAAGTAAAAAAACAAACACAGCAATCAACATTTAAAAAGCAATGATGGGTGAGGGGGTTCCAAAAAAGGAGAACAATTTCCCCTTCCCAACCTGGCAAATCCTTGAACCCCCACTTCTCTCTTTGGCTACAGATAGTTTCAGACAGATGGATTCTGAAAGCAATCAATCAAGATTACAAATGGCAGTATATAAATCTCTCAATTTCTGTCTCTCTCTCTTCCTCTCTCTCTCTATCTCTCCTACCTTTTCAATGGATTTCCCCCTCATCTGAGTGACTAAACTCCTCTTTTCTATCTTGTCTTTCAGCATTTTCTGTCTTGGGGAAATATTTTTCCAAGCTCTTCAGTTAGAAGAAGGGCTTCATTCAAGAATGTTTCTGTGAAAGAAGATTTGTGGGGAACAGTTCTGCTAACATAGCCCAAATAGGTTATTTGGTGCTCTTGCCCTCTAAGTTAAAGCAGTGGTTACCTTAACACAAGACCATTTCACTTTCTGCCTACTCTCCTATGCTCCAGCTTCTGCTCCTCTATCCCCTCAGCATTGTGATACTCCAGCCTACCTGCTCACAGTCATTCCTGATAGATTGCTTTTCTTTGTGCTTCTCCCAGCCAGGTCAACCCACTCCATTCACCCTTGCTATGCTTGGCCTCACTCCGCTCCCCTACCCTGTCCCCATTTTCCACCCGCCCCCACTACATCTATATTTATCCATCCCTCAAATCATCCGACACATTAACTACACCCAGCTGCCAATTAATCACTGCCCTCCCCCACACGACATCCACTACCCAACAGCTCCCATAACCTCTCCCTCTCCAGTCTAATCCCTCCTATTCTAAAACTCTCACCAACCAGCTCCCCTCCAACCCACAACTCACCCTCATTTAAAACAAAAACCTCCCTCCTTTACCTACTGCCCTTCAATATGCCTCTACTCCATCATACTACTCTACTATCACTAGCCTCCCTACTCACATCTCACCATATTCACCATCAGCACCAGTTAGTATCTCCCAACCACTCACTATAACAACCCAAAAGCATCCGCCCTACCCCACAACATAAACAACCCCCCTAAGCCAACAAGAATACTCTCAACACCAAACTACCAACCCCCCACTTATCCTATTCCCCCTAAGTATTTTACCACACCATCCAAAAGACAATCAAATCTCCAATTCAACTCTCTAATAATACTGTACCTCAAAGTTAATACATCCATATCCACCCAAGTACTGCTAGGTGGGGATATCCACCCCAATCCAGGCCCTGAAACCCCCATGAAAAACAACAATAATGCTCAACTTACTTCCAAACAAACCCCCAATGACTTACTAATCATGAATCAAAACATTCACAGTATTATGAACAAAATAGAAGAACTTCATTCCACCATGTCTTTATACAACCCCAATATCATTGTCATCACTGAAACATGACTTAAACCACATATCAGTAATTTAAAAAGCTTGTTTCAGTTACATATTGTACGTATTTTACTGCCTGCACTTTAACAAAGTCATTTTAAGCTAGTATAGTCCAATTTTCAGGTTAGTGCTGAATTCAGGGCTGTGTTACAAGTTTCTGTGTTTGCCCATACCTTACTTGGATAGATGGAAGTTTCTCTGTTCACCTGTGAGAGAGGGGAGCTTTGAGCAGCTTATCTGTCCCTGGAGGAGTGGTGTCAGCCCAGAAATTAGTATTTTATTGACCATTTTGGGCTAATTTCTATCTCTATCATTTCCCTGCTATGAAACTCGCATTAGTGGGGTTTTGCGTGCCGGGCAGTGCTGGTTAGCTAGGGTATAACTATTCCCGGCTCCACAAAATCTACTCTTTAATTTTTCCCTTGGAACTAGACAAACGTTCAACTTAAGCACTCAAACCATTCACTTCTCAGCCCGGCACTTGCTCAAAACACATAGCAAGCCCTAATGAACCTTAGCACTAGAACCTCCTATACTGTAGAGAAGGACAAGGCTCTCTATTCGACCTTATCAGCCAATCAGTAAAACAGCTCACTGTACCTATCCAAGCATGTCCAAAGGGCAGTTTCAGGTATAGTCTCTGGTCCAACTGGTGAAGCTGGGCATTTTGAGGCAATGTTACAACTGCCTCATGTACACAGACAACCCTCTCCTCCTACCAACAAACACTAATACATGTGAGAGATGCAGTTATACAGCCAAACTGGAGGCTAAGCTCTCTCAACCCAAGACTAGACCAGACAGTCAAGAGGAGAAGGGAATTACTTGCATCACACCACCAGTCTCACATAGATCTATGAAACCAGCACCAGCAAAAAACACACATAAATACACAAAAACATACTCGTAGGCTCTAAATAAAAATCTGCAAAAGCAAAAGAAACCTCCAAAGCAGACATCCAAGCAACCTCCACCCCCCCCAACATAAACCATGAAACACATACTTCACAAAACCAGTGTGCCACACAATCGCAGCACTTAAGGCAAAATAACATACCCAACACACTAGTAATAGGTGACTCTATAGTCAAGCACACTGACGTCCCACTCATTAGACTGAACAAGCAGAAAGTTACTGTTAGATGCCTGTCAGGTGCCAGGATCCGCCACATAACACAAGCACTCAGGTTACACCAGAACAAGTACAAATATGACTTTGTCATTGTCCATGTTGGTGTGAATGACCTGAGCCATACCTCCCTGGACTACATTAAAGAGAGATGGAAGAGCTCTCTGATCATGTAGCCCAGGCCAGTATAACCCTGACCCTGAGTAGCATCCTGCCCTCACCAAGAATGATACCAGGGTATAAAAAAAAAAAAAATATCAATTTCAACAATTGGCTAAGCTTCTGGTGTCATTCAAAGGGGATCCAGTGTCTGTCAGCCTGGGATGACATGCTCGACAAGCCACGCTGCTTTGCTAGAGATGGCTTGCACCTGTCACCATTAGGCTTTCAAATACTGGCCAAGGCTCTTGCCACCCCCATAGCGCCTTTTTTACTCAAGGCTCAAAAGACAAACCCACCCTTCACCTAAACACACTTTTAAACTCAGGCTCTCCACAGGCTACATGCCCATAGAGTGGCGCATAGCAATGGTTATTCCACTCCACAAAGGTGGAGCCACAACAAACCCTGGGAACTATTGCCCTATAAGCCTGACTAGCTTGGTCTGCAAGGCTATGGAGAGCATCATCATGGATCTCATTAGCAGAGACACTGGGAAACTCCAAACACTGGACCCTACCCAGTTCGGCTTTGTTAAGGGCAGATCATGCCTCCTAAACCTGGTGGACTTCTTTGAGACAGTTACCAAGGCTATAGACGAGGGAAAGTTGGTCCACACAGCCTACCTAGACCTCACAAAGGCCTTTGACACTATTCCCCATTCTGGTATTATAGACAAGCTCACCAGCCTGAACATAAACCCCTACATCACGAGATCGGTTGCCAACTGGCTCACGGACAGAATCCACATGGTAAGAGTTGCGGGACCTAGGTCTGACTCTAAACCGGTTACAAGTGGCGTTCCCCAGGGCTCAGTCTTAGGACCCCTCCTGTTCGGCATATATTTCTCAGAGGTACAGGCAAGCACAGGAGGACTATGGCTGAGCAAGTTCACAGACGACTGTAAACTAGGGGCTATAATTGACTAACTGGCTGACACAGACATCCTCCAAAAGGGTCTCACTGAGGCAAATACCTGGTATCAAAACCATGGCCTCAAGCTAAATGCCAAAAAGTGAATAGTCATCCCCTTTGGAAAAAACAAAGTACCCACAAATTACCACATAGGTGGTAGCCTCCTAAATACGGAAGATGAAATAAGGGATCTGGGGACCCAAGTAGATAGTAATCTCCCCTTTGATAATCACATTGTCAAAGCAGTTAGAAAATCCTTCTATGTGGCCCACCTGATCACAAAAGGGTTTGCATCCAGATCAAAAGAGGTCACTGTGCCCCTCTACGCATCACTCATATCCATCATAGAGTACAACGCCCCATTTGGGATGTACCTTACAAGACATCTGCAACAGCTGGAAAGACCACAGAAGTACCTCACCAAGAGGATCACTGGCCTCAGACAGATGCCCTATGCAGCTCGTCTGAAGAAACTCCAGCTGTACTCTGTTGCATATCGCCTACTCAGAGGTGATCTCTGCCTGACATACAAGACCATGTCCTACCCAGAATTGATGGACATGCTCCACCTAAAGAAAGCCATATCCCCTAGAGCCACATGCTCTAGGGATCTAAACCTCACCACAACAATAAATAGGACATGCTGGAGGGACAGATTCCTGTCCCAGAGACATCCCATGCTCTGGAACAAGATTCCAATCTACATTAGGCAGAACTCCTCACTAACACTCTTCAAGAGAAACTTTGACGAGTGGATGGGAAACAGGAAGTTTACCCCGGGGATCACTTCAGTGGCTGTGCTGGACAGAGGCACAGGGACCTAATCTAAGGGGGTGGCGAAAGCCAACACATTCTGGCTAGGCTTATAAATGCCTTTGGGAAGATAGCCTAGTACCTACCTATGAGCCTATCTTCATAATCCCACTTGTTTATAATATTCTTAGGTCTGACCGACTACTCAAAAGAGGTGGTGGAATAGCCCTATTGCATAAAATTAACTTAAAAGTTCAAACCCAACATATAGATACCCCAGACATCAAACATGCTGAAACCTTACTTGCAAAACTCTCCCTAAATCAACACAAACATCTTAATAGGCATCTATATACCCCATGTGAGACTCTTCCAATGTTCAAATCCATACTTCACCTGACCTCCCACTCCCTACCCCAAGAAACCATCATGCTAGGTGATGTAAATGTTGACTGGAACTATATACACTCTCCCACTCCCACCTGCCATATCAATCTCTAACTCATCCAGTCCCCTACACGTATCGATAAAGCCACCAAAAGAGAATCCACACTAGATTGGATCCTCACCTATCAGCCCAATAATGCCCATCAATGCGGCACACTGGCCAACACACTTAGTGACCACAACCCTACCTTCATACATAGACATAGGCAAAAAGCCACCAACTCTCCCTCCCTCCCTCCTACAAACCTACTGCCACATAAATTTCCCCAAAGACGACTTCCTGACGGCCTTAAAATACTATGACTGATCTCCCATCAAAACCCTTCCACTGGATACTTCAACTCCTCATTTCTAAACACCCTCGACCAACTAGCCCCCATAAAAACAATTAGAATACGTAGCAATCATCCCCCTGGCTCCAAAACACCACAAGAACCCTACTCCAAAATAGGGACAAAGCGTGGAAAACCTGGTGCCATTATAGAACACCTGCAACTAGGCAATCCTTTCTTGAAATTCAGAATATGGCCAAAAAACAAGTAAAATTACATAAACAAAACTACTACCTGTCCCTACAAAAGAAGTATAGTAGTATCTCATAGAAATTCTGGGCAACAGTAAATAATATCCTTCAGCCCGGTAAATACACCACTCCCCCCCCCCCCCATGTCCCCGGCACAGATCTCGATATTCCCTGCAGCTTTAACAACTACTTCACCTCCTCCATACTAAAAATCATAAATAACTCCACCACTACCAATATTCCCCAACCCCCTACAACCCAAAAAGACTGTATTCCCTTCTCAATCATGCCAGTACAAACATCCAGTATACAAAAATTACTAACTAAACTCAAACCCTTTCTTCGTAGACACTGACAACATCCCCGCTGAATACTTGCAACTAGCATCCACAGTCGTAGCCTATCCTATTTCATTACTAATTAACATATCCATTACTGAAAACACTGTGCTAATCTTGTGGAAAACCTCTTTCATCATTCCCCTTCACAAAGGTGGACCCTCTACTGATCTCTCTAACTATTGCCCACTAGCAATTCTTTCACCCCTGTCAAAAATTCTAGAGAGATGCATACATCACCAAATCCTCTCCCACCTCCTCTCCAATAATCTTCTCCCTCCTACCCAACATGGTGCCTGCCCATCTCACAGTACCTCCACCTCCCTACTCAGTTTCACCAACACTATAAACTCCTATAGAAACCGAGGCAATCTCATCTCCACTGCCTTCCTTGATTTATCCAAGGCATTTGACACAGTATCCCACAAAAAACTTTTAATTTGTCTCTCTGGCCTTAACTTCAACAACCCCACTCTGCTCTGGTTCAAAAGCTACACAGGTAACTGTCACCAGTTCATCAAATGGATAAACTCACTAACTCTCCACTCCCAGTCACCCTAGGCATACCCCAAGGTTCTGTCCTCAGCGCACTTTTATTTAATATCTTCACCAAACAAGTCCACCTAGCTACCAGAAAAGCTGATATAGTCCAATATGCTGATGACACAACCCTAATATTCTCTGCACCCAATATCCAACTTCTTCAGCAAAAAGTCCAGCTAACCTTCACTGAAACTGAGAACTGGCTCAATAACTCACAACTTATACTTAACCCCTAAAAAAAACAACTCATGCTGTTCCACCCAACCAAACCCTCTAACCTCCCCTTTTCCATATTCTCCACCAATAACACCCAAATCACCCTAGTCTCTGATGCAAATCTCCTAGGAATTACCATTGACCAACATCTCAAACTTAATAAACACATCTCAATAACCATCTCTAAGGTCTGCAAAAACTAGGCTCCTCTATAGATGCAAAAGGTACCTTACCTCAGAATCTCATATTGCCAAAGCTAGAACTCATCTTCTGTCCACACTGCTATATGCCTCTCTGTCACTAGCAAACCTAACTAAAACTGACTTAAACAAACTCACCACCTGCTACAACAAAATCGCCAGATTTGCCGCCAATGCCAAGTCATGTTCCCACCATTGCCATGCCATACAAACACTACATTGGCTAGAATTCCCCAACATTCTAAAATATCACCAACTCAACTTAGCCCATCAAATACTGTACTACCCTGAAAAAACACCTGCCCTGAATAACCTCCTTAAATTCCACAATCCAAATAGACAACTACGCTCTAGCAACAAAGCCTTAATTGAAACCATCTCTTGCAAAAACAACTCAGGGGAATCTCTTTTTGCCCATGAAATTGCCAAGACCTGGAATAACCTTCTTCCTGACCTTAGACTTCTAAATTCTACATCCTCCTTTAAGACTCTCCTAAAATCATATCTCTACTAAAACCATCTATGCAACTGTAACAAACTGCCATAAAACAACACACTACTACAGGGAAACCTTTTTATAACTCAGATGCATCCTGTGCCAGGGTCACTGTTCAGACTGTACAATACTCTTCTGAATTCATCTTACTGCTCACTGTAAATATTGTAAATATTTGTACAAATAGTCACCTGTTCATCCATCCATCAGTGGAATACAGCAACTGCTATACTCACTCTGTACAAAAATGTCTCACCATTATAGAGTACAGCACCCCTTTTGGAATGTACCTCACAAGACATCTGCAGCAGCTGGAAAAGCCACAGAAGTACCTCACAAAGAGGATTACTGGCCTCAAACAAATGCCCTACACTGACCGCCTTAAAAAACTCCAGCTTTACTCCATAGCATATCGCCTACTCCGAGGTGATCTCTGCCTAACATATAAAGCTATGTCAAACCCAGAGCTGTTGGACATGCTACGCCTAAAGAAATCACAATCCCTCCAAGCTACATGCTCTAGGGACCTAACCCTTGTCACCACAATAAACAGGACATGCTGGAGGGATAGATTCCTGTCCCAGAGACTTCCCATACTCTGGAACAGACTACCCATCTATGTCAAGCAAAGTTCTTCATTATCACTCTTCAAGAAAAATCTTGATGATTGGATGGGAAATAGGAAATAAACCCCGGGGATCACTTCTGTGTCTCTGCTTGACAGTGGCACAGGAAAATAACTTTCTTGGGTGGCATAAGCTATGGAACCTTATTGGCTAGGCTTATGTAGGCCCTTGGGCCGATAGCCTAATACCTACCTATGAACCTTTTTATCCAACAATAGAAAACTCATTACTATTAACCAGAATATCTTTATATTGTAACATCCACCTGCAAATTGATATCTATGATCTGACTTACTGTAAGCAATTTGTAACTTTTTTATACTATGTTAAAGTAATCTACAACTTCTTATCTCATGTAATTGTAAATTGTATTTTCTTTTTTAATTGTGCTGGAGCTTTTCTCCCCAGGACCCCTGCTGAAAACAGACATCTGCTGTCCAGTCAAGACTATCCTGGCTAACCAATGTGAAATAAATAAAAATAAACAGTTCTTGGTATTTAATTTATAAATCTGTTTGTCATAGTGCCCATGTTCAAAATGTTACCCCTTCACAACCTCTTACCCTTATTCCCCATTTTGAGTTTCTGGTGACCATAGATTTAAGAGATGCATATCACCACATTCCTATAGCTCCAGATTTCACACGTTTCTTAAGGTTTTCTGTGTATGAATCATATCAGTTTTCTGCAAAGTCCTTTGGTTTAGCCACTGCTCCAAGGGTATTAGTAAAGTGTCTAGCTCTTGTGATAGCCTACTGTAGACTGCAAGGTACTCGCATTGTTCTATTATTTAGATGAATTACTTAAGTTTACCAAGTCTTTTTCCAAGTATCAAGAATTTCATACTTGGATGAGGGATCTCCTACACAGAGGTTCCAGGAGGACATACAAAAGTCTTGTTTTACTCCTCTCATGAGATTTTTTCCCCCCAGGGTGTGCCCTAGATACCTCAGTTCAAAGAGCTTTTCTTCAAGAAGATAAAGTAGATCTGTATCTAGATCTATTCCTGGGTTTTTCCACTCAGACATACTGTCTCAGCTAGAGAATTTCTCTGGACTCCAGGTCTCATAGACTGTATAATTCTTATGATTCCTCTAGCAAGATGTCACATAAGAAAAATCCACTGGTACCTGAACTATGTATAGTCTCAATAGAAACATCACCTGATGATAAAGGTTCCATTTGGGGGTTTTGTGAAAAAGGAGATTTTTTTTTCTGTAAAGAGACTAAATGTATCAGAACATCTGGGTTTCCCATTTTCCCTTCCAGCTCTGTCACAGTCTGTAACGACAGATGCAAAAGACTTTGCTTGGGGAACAGTCTCTACTGGGATAAAAGTGCATGGTCTTTGGAACAGAAAAGACAAACAAAAACACATAATTGTAAAAGAGATGTTGGCACTTATAAATGATCTTAACTCTCTTAATCATCTATAATCCCCAGAACTATTGCACATGTTTACAGACAACACTACAGTGATATGGTACATAAACAAACAAAAAAAAGGAAATCAGATCTTACCCTCTGTGCCGACTAGTCATGGTAGACTGGGATACAGATTTTCAACACAACCTCACTCTACAGGTATCTTACAAACTGTCAGAGCAAAACTGTGTGACAGGCAAGCTGAGCAGATCCAGGACAGACCATCACAAATGGAAATTGAACCAGGGGGTCTTCCAGCAATAGATTCAGCTGTGGGAACACCTCAAAAGAATTCTTTTACCTCCACTCACAGCAGTCCATTGGAAAAATTCGGCTCCAGGACTCCATGCAAGAAGGCCTTTAAAACAGATGTTTTGCCACCCTATCCACTAATATCCAGGGTCATTCTGAAGATTCAGAAGGACTCTCTAAAGGTCATTGTGGTGTCTCTTTTCTGGTTCAGGCAACTACAGTTTTCCCTTCTTTAGGAAATGGACATTATTATAAACTTCCTCACAGACTGGACCTACTCATGTAAGATACAGTGTGTTTGATAGAGAACAGAACAACTGCAACTAACCACATGTATAATATAATCTTAATATGTTTTTAGGCTTCTATTTTCTGAGAGTTTGCAGCAGGTATTAAACTTCATACTAGAAAATCATATGTATGACTTACTTCTTCTGACCTGCTTTCTCATCCATCAAGGCTCAATTGTTGACCATTTCATCTTGTCTGTCCATGGATCCCCATCTTTCAATGTGATCGCATATGAAAATATTTTTGAAAGGAATTTTATATACATACAAAGCATCCTAGAAAACAGGTGGCTCCTCCTTGGGATCTTATTTTTTTATTAGAAAAATTAACTCTTGCTCCATTTGAACCAGCTTATCAGGCTGACTTGAGTTTTATAACATGGAAAACAGTGTCGCTAATTGCTCTGATCTCTACAAGATTAATATCTGAGTTGCATGCTATTATGGTGGGTCAGCCTTATCTCATTTTGCTTGAGCTGACTAACAGTTTGAGTGCATGGAGTGTGCCCTTGAAGCTTTGGAAGTTGGCCGTCTGTTATAGCTTGTGCAGGATACAACCCATATTGTTAAGGCTACTGTTGCAGTGATAATTTGAACATCTACTCTAATGGTAAGTTTACTTATGTAACTGCATTTTACTAGATGAAGTTGGGATTTCGTTTTGTATGTATGTGAGAATGAATGGCCCTGTTTCTTTTCTTTCCTTTTTTTTGTACAGTAATGACATGAAAAAAAAAAAGAAAACGCTCTCAGAAACATATTCCGTTATCATATACATTCATTATTTATTATGCTTTCCATTCCATCATGACTCTATTTTATACTGCTTTGCTTGTGCATTGCAATATCTTTGTATTATTTTCAATTTCTGCTTTCTTTTTTTTTTTTAATCATCTGTTTGAGCATTATTTTGGTATATTTAAATAAACCATTTTTTATTATGACTTTCTCCTTTTTTAATGATCTCATGTTTAGCTTATTTTATTTCCTTTGCAGCAGTCAGTACTTCATTTACATATAGTTTAATCTTTGATTTCCACTTTAGTATTTTTGGCTGTTATTAACACTAAATTTAATTTAACCTTACTATGTTCTGACAGTTCTAAATCTAGACACCAGTTCATTGGCATTTGTTCCCTAAAGAACGGTGTCAGGACAATCTGAAGTCAGCTCTCAAGTTCAGATAATTTCATACATTCCCAAAAGACCAGCACTGGTAGAGTTTTTAATAGAATCTAGAACAGAAGCTGCCATTAAAAAAGGAATAATTAATAGATCATATAAAATATTGCATGATAACTATAAGAATCAATCAGAGGAGGTTAGAAAGGAATTGGAAAGAGAGATTGGATAAGCAATTCACAAAGAAACAATGGGGGGATATATGTATGTCTCCCAAATATGCAACAACATTTAAAAGATTTAGGATCTTTGCCTGGAAATGTTTACAAAGATATATTTATACCCCAAGTAGACACCAGAGAATGTTTCCTCAGACAGACAGTAAATGTTGGTGGTGCAAAGGGGAAGAAAGTGATAATTGAGAACATATTTTCGGGGAGTGTGGTGAGTTGGCGGACTTTAAGGATTCCCTGCAGGATGCAGTGTCGGAGATTCTTGGTGGGCAGATTGGTCTAATGAGGGAGATGATTTTTCTGAGCTGTGATACAGAATCAGAATTGCCTAGACATGGTAAGGCCTTGCTATGTCTAATTATGGTGGCTGCCAAAAAAGCAATTACTAGAAAATGGAAATCAAAATCTAAACCAACTGTACTGGAATATAGTAACAGAGATAAAACAACTGGAATTTAGTACTTTAGAAAAGGGTAGGAGCAAACTACATAGGAAAAAATGGGAATTGTGGGAACAATACATACAAGGGAGGAATGAGGTCTAAAAGCTGGCAGGACTTAAATGAGCTATGTAATGTTTGAGTGAGAAAGCTTGGGTAAATTATACTTGATGTATAATGTTTGCTATTGGGAGTGTGTCATAATGGTTTGTGATGTAAAATGCTTGTGACTAGGATTGTGTCAGTGTGGTTAGCTTTCATTTATATAAATGTATGCCTATGTAGTAAGTGGTGGCTTAATAAAGATGTTTCTTGTTTACAAAAATGCAGGAATTCAATAATTGATGTAATATTGCTTAGATTATATGATATATAGTAATTTATGTGAAGTATAATGTTTATGTTAACACAGGCTGATAACTTTTATATGAATGTGACAAGTCATAATTCAATAAAGGTGTTTAAAACAAAAAAAAAAACAAAACAAAACAAAATATGTGCTACTTGCTTCCTCTGTCATTCCCTTCCCATCTCCAGTATCTGCACTGCACTTAAGGGGAAAGTCCTTTGAAGTCAACTCAAGAGTATAAAATCACCTATGCAAACATTTCCATGCAAATATTCTAAATCTTCTTTGTTCTTTTGTAATTTGTCAGTCTAAATCTCTTTCTTAGTCTTTTCTGATGTTCTATGGTTCCTACTAATCATGTAGTATTTTATATACATTATTAATCATGCATTTCTTAATATATTTCACTTCTTGGTTCTAGTAAAAACCCAGCCAGAAGCTTTCACATAATACTCTAATCCCCCCGCCCCCGCCTTCATCTATATTCGGACAGCATTACCTGATATGGAAGTTCATCTTTGACCTATTATTCAAACACCATACTTGGCTTCTACTCACTTTGTCATTTTTCCCTTCTGCCTTATTTACTCACAGTGAGGTTCCTTTGTATAAAAAAGTAATAAAATGCAACTTTTAGGATAATGATACAATGTGACATATGGAATGTGTTGATGTCTCACAAGATTTTTTCCAAAATGAAGCTTTGGTTAATGCAGCAGCTACTTGAGTCTTCACTGAATACTTAAGACATTACAAGCTGGACATAATGTCCAGGTCTGCACCTTCCTTAATTGGAGCCATAGTAATCAGGGCTATGTTCTAATAAAAGAGACCACGGATTAGATTGAGACTGTGTACCTATGAACCTTGCTTTACATCTTATATACATCCATGCCTTTGGATAATTGTTTTAACTGTATACTTGTTGTAGCAGAAACAGTTCTAGCCTCTATGGAATCATACTCTATTGTAAAAAATGCCAAGTAAATGACAGGTTTTTTTCTGGGCTCCTGCTGTGTTGTCTTTGTCATGTTCAAGAAAAGTAAAATAGTTAAATATATTAGTGGATTCATCCCTCATGACATGGCACAAACTGGTACACCATACTTTATCAAGTTCCTTGCCTTTTTCATTCTCAGTGAGGAATAAAAACAATTTCTGGATCCAGTGCTTCCCATTTACTGCTAAATTTCCTTTCAGCAAGATAACTATGGATGGCTGCAGTTTGAATGTTTTCACACTAAGAATTATTTTTTTAAATTCCAAACACAAACAGATATTGTAAGCATGCATATGTCCTTACTACTGTATATATTTCTTCACTTTTGCAAATATAAATCCCCACTTATAACACCATGTAGCATTTCCATATTTGTCAGGAAGATCAGTAGATGACATAGACACTGTGGAGGAGAATCTAGCCTGTATGGGGGTATACACATATTCAAACTGCCCTATAAAAAGAATGTATACCACACAACATGCAAGTTTCCTGTAGCTAGGCATCAGCATTTAAAGCAATATACCCAATATGTTAGAATTCATGTAGGGTCACATTCGTGACATATACCTCTGAGTATTCATTTGTATTGTATCTGTTTGTTAGTTGGGTAAGCCCACTGGAAACATGAGTCCCTTTTCCATAATTACACCTTACTGGTCCATCCACAGATCCAGATAATCTGGAGTACTTTAGCATTTTATTAGATCTACATAACTACCTGATTGTTTTCTTTTCATATGATGTTTTTTTCCAAATGTCCAGAACACTGTCAGTCTCAAAGTACACTGAGACCTAAAATCGTTTTGCAATACATTTTTTGTTCAAAATACATTTATTAGCTTAAACATTGCAAAAATAAATCTAAAATGGTTAACTATGAAAACTAACTTAAATGCAAAAAAAAACAGTACTTTTTCAGCTTAGGTGTTATGTTTTTGAAGATTATTCATTCATAAGTCATACACTCTGAATTGGCAGAAAACGAATGTAGTAACTTATTCTTTTTGCCACTCGAATGGCAGCTCTGATGGTTGTACCCTAGAATGTTTTCTGTACTTCCAAGCATATTTTCCATGATCTTATTCTGGAACACTCAGTAATTTTCCTTTACTCAACAATATTCCATTCATTATAGAATTCGTAATTAAAGCAAGGTCAAAACACAATGATAGACTACCTCATGTTTGTAGCTATTCTACTAATTATGCAATGATCTATATTAACAAATAAAGCAAAACTGTGTTTTGTTATCTATACTTGCAATGTATATTTGCAACATCATATCTGAAGCAATTCTCACAGAACACAAATATGTTTTCTGCACTAGCTTGCTTTGAGGCAATGTCTAAAATAAGGAAATCCATTCTGACAGTTGTGCTTTAGCACCCTATATCTTAACACCTTTCCCCTTCCATTTATGTTGACAATCCAGACACCACCCTTACTGGAAATGAACCTATTTGTTCTCTAGCAGTGGGGAACTTCATCTTCAAGATCTGCTAAAGTGAGAGATGTCCAGAGATGCTGCCATAGAGACAAGCATCACAGACTTTGTATCCTTATCAGTACCCCAGCAATAAGGACATTTTTGTAACCTACCTCCCTTCCCTGGTGGTGATGTGAGCTCTTTTGTAATTGCAAGGACCACCATGTCCATCTCATCAAGCAAGCATGCTCTCCCACACACAAAACAAGGGCTACTGTGACTGGCTTGGGTGGCCATACCTGAATTTCCTTTACCAGCTCCCCACATCTTGATGAGCCACTGTTCTACAGCTGAGGTTATTTATCAAACAGTAGTGGCACAAGCCAGTTAGGAAACACCATCCCTCTCCCTAGGATGGGCAGACCCATATCTTCTCTGTCTGCTCCGTTAAATTTCAAGAAGTATCAGTCTTTTCTTATTGGTGTCTATGTGAAGAATGACATATTGACCTATTTTTTTTTCATGCACCCAGCCAGCAGCTTGAATTAAGGCCTGCTTAAACTCACTGTGCTAAATAAAGCGGAAAAGTAGTCATGAGTGAAAAAATGTCCTGTTAAAATTATCTAGAACAATCTGTAGTATTTGAGGGTTCATTTTGATTGTAATTCCAATGCTGCTGTGTTTGTTATTTGAATGGGATACTAGATTAATTCATTGTTTAGCTATGGATAAATTAATGCAAGTTATAAACAGTAGTAAAAAAATATTTTCTTTAATGGTATTTTCCATTGTGAATTACATCAGAGCACTAACTTATTTTACATTCTGTAAACATTTCAGCATTTTATTTTCTTCTCTTTATTGACTAATTACTTTTTATCATCATTAGTTTTTCTCCATTGTATTAGCAGAGGTGGTGGGTAAGATTTTCCTGAAGAACTGTTTGAATTTTTTATTAGTAAATATATAATACAAGTTCTGTATGCATATTCTTTAAGACTTATTGCAAGGCTTCCCTTTTTATTTATACTTGTTCAGCATCATTTTGTCAGTTTTGTTTATACTTCTACAGCAGCAGTGTTTCATGCTTTGTTTCATGAGCATTTCATGGTATTGTCATATTCATAATACTGTAGTCATATCTAAATATGTGTATAACGTTGGTGTTTAAACTCTTTGCATCTTCATATAGTACCTACATTTAACACTGGGGACCCTCCTTGGTAAGTAACCAACAGTTCTGATAAATGTCTGTGGTTAAGGCCATACGCACCCTGTACTTTGGTGTATTGTACACAACATTGCTATTTTCACTATATTCATTGCAGTCATGAAGATATGTCTTCCTTTTTTGTGAAAAGTCCTCGTGTTTGATATCTAAATGCAACTCTAAACTGAGATATCCCAAAGCAAATACACTAAATGTCCATGTTACTAAGATAGCAAGCTAACAGCAACACAGGTATTGTCTGTACTGCTTAGGAGTGGAGCATGGCATGGAGCAATGTCATGCATGCCATGGGTTCAAATCAGGTAGCTACAGACATCAGATGGAGAAACTTCTGGCATACTGCATTCTAAAAAGGATAACAGCAGTTGATAAAATCCCCTTAAAGGGATTAAGAGGAGATCCATTCTGCAGCCATTACTTCTGCTGGCACACAGTCACAGGGTCAATGAAAGAGATAAGTCCATTTTGAAACAATATTCCAGCTCTCATGTTAGAATGCATATTCAAATAAGGGGGTTTAACACTTCTGAAGAACATGAGGAACCCCAAGAGGGCACACACCTGAGCTCCCATCATGGTGCAGGTACATCTTGGAGTGTAAGCATGGCTCTAACCCTGGTTCATTTGAAAGAGTACTTTGGTGATTAGCATGATCTCAGTGAGCTGTCTTTTGAATCACTCAAATTTCTTTCTGTATCTAGCCTACAGGCCCAACAAGGTCTGATGGCCCAAGTTGAAGGTCTATATTACATGATCGAAGTTTTAGTTAGTCGAGTAACTAAAACTCGATCACTAAATGTCGAAAACGCAAAACCGCAAATGGCAGTTTCCAATCAGGGAAACAATTTGTTTGGCCGTTATGCGGATTTTGCCCTTTCTACAACGTGGAGCGACCTTGGAGTTGGTATATTTAGTTAGGAGGGTATGGGGGTGAAGCCCCTGACTTAATTTGTGTTTAATGTTTTTTTTTTTTTGTTGGGGCTGTGGCATTGTTTCCCTGCATGGAAATTGCCGTTCGCAGTTTTGCATTTTCGATATTTAGTGATCGAGCTTTAGTTACTCGACTAACTAAAGCTTTGATCATGTACTATAGACCCAAAGAGGGTCATCATCAAGGGGCATGGGGGGCATAGCACCCCCACTTAATTTGTGTTTGATGTTTTTGTTTTTTTTGTTGGGACTATGGCATTGTTTCCCTGCGTGGAAACTGCCATTCGTGGTTTTGCGTTTTCGATATTTAGTGATCGAGCTTTAGTTACTCAACTAACTAAAGCTTCAATCACGTAATATAGACCCATTGAGGAGACCCACTTGTCCTTCCCACACAAGTGCCTATGGTTTTAGTACCTAGACTTCCGAAAGCTGTTTGAAGTCTGGTGGGATCTGGAATCTAGAGGCAGGAGTACACTGTTAGGGAACATGGCCTGATGTGAGCACTGTGTGGTGTAGGTCTCATATGTCTCCAAACAACTTTTGGCAGGTAGTACTAGACCTCCTTCATCTGATCTCCAGCAGGAGACTGTCACACATTCATTCATGCATGTGCCTATGTATGTTTTGCCTATTAGAGCTTTTGGGATGCAGGAGACTCATTTTAATTAAGTATCCTATGAGGCATCTGTGGGCCTGGAGGCAATTCTGTGTATGTTGGATGAAAACAATGAACAATGATGCCTGTCCACCCTGCAGCTACCATCCCCCCTTCTGACCCCCTACTTTGGAAAAAACGTTAAGCATGATGAAATCCTCCATGGGCTGACAGCGCCCATATTTTTTTTCCTGCAGAAATATCTCATTGCCTAGAGAAGAAGGAAGATTCTTGAGTCATCTCCTTTTATGAATTAATTAATCAAGAATGCCATTATTTTATTCTGAAATCACCCAGACTCTGTTCCTGCAGCCTACCAAAAGCTGGGTATGGTTTCTAAGTCCAGAGCTAAATGAAACAAGATCCTGACCATTTGTTATTGGGCTACCTTCTACATGATCTCTTCAGTACAGCACACCAAGAGAACATAACATTTTATCATTGTACTACCTTACTTCCAGAAAATGGTCTAAAGCCATGGACAAGACTGGTGATGGAGCACTTACTTCTGATTCTCATTTGGAGTGAGCTCTCTTAACTTTTATTTGTAATTTTCCAGTACTCCACAGATTAGGCACGGGAGAGGTTTTCCTCTTTCCCTGAATCTAGTTTGGCTGAGGCTGCCCTCCTTTAGAGATGATCTCAGAAATTCCATCCAGGATGCCTCATTCAAGGGGGGATGTGCTTTGTAGTTAGTCTTTCCAAGGTCCCAGTGATGAACTTTTGGATGCGATCCATGCTCTCAACACTCTAAAAGACCTTTAAGATCTCCTTTTGGCCCACTCTGTTACTTCTCTACCAGGTCCAGCCAGCCTCAAAATAAAAAGAAGACTTCTAACATACCAAAGGATGGATTCATGAATCACATGCTCTTTATGAAGAAGAGTGTAATAGTAGAGCATAAAACTTATTTTTACCAATGTGTTGTTTCCAGATCATTATTTGCAAAAACAGTATCACCTTCCTTGTGATGTACCAATACAGATATTAATAAGATTCTGTTCTATGTCCTGTATTGGTCTACATTTTCTTCAATTCTTTTCACTATTTTGATCATCAAGTACCTGCATCTTGTGACAGATCAAAGTTTTTTGCAAGGTGTCTTCTGTTTTTTTTATTACAGTTCCAGAAGCATTTCTTTGTGACTTTCTTCACCTAATCCTGGACTCCAAAACAGAACAAAAAGAAGGGTTTAGTGTGCTTAAATGATTGCCTGCCATCTAATAGTCAACATGTGAAATTATCCATATGCCCCCTAAGGATGCCTGATGATTTGTTTGGATGGAATAATAATGCATGTCTGTGGATGATTTCAGATTCATATACGTGATTTCCTGCAGCACTGATCCTGTTTTTCATACATCTGCGATTACATTCGGTATCTGGATCCTGTTTTTCATACATCTGCTATTACATTCGGTATCTTGCACATCTGTACTTCCAACCATTTTCATTATAATGCTTCTCAATATCTTCATTTTTCTGTCAAGGATGATCTGTTTTCATAATAGAAAGGGAATGCTATTCATCAGATTATGTTCTACCTTCTGTTTATGATCTGGAAACTAGTATTCTGGTAGGTAATAGCTGGCAGTAAGCAGAAGATGTTAACATTTTAAATAAATCCAGAAAGCATAACCTGAAAATATAATATTTGTCAAAATATAAGAGATTTTTTGGTATCAGTCTCTGGCTATTTCCCCTTTATAGGTTAAATTGCCACTAGGTTTGGGCTATTTTTTGCAATTTGTTTTAGCCAAGATGTAATTTATACTTAAGTAAAGTTTCTCTGCTTAACTATGTATGTTTTCATGGGATCTTTCACTTTTTCATTGTCTCCATTAAGCTTTTTTAAAGGGTATTTACATGAGACACCCAATAAGTAGTCATTCTCCTCCTTAGGATCTAAATGTTATTTTTGAATGTTTACTAAATATTCTTCCTTTTGTTGTGTACCCATCATTTTTTTGAGGTTTCTAAATTTGAAGATAATTTGTTTGATAGCAGCACTTCAGCCAGAAGGGTGCCTAAATTCCAAGCTGTTATGGCTTCAGAATGATATACTTTTGTAACGGTTTTTACTCATGATCCAAACTACCAAGAGGAACAAGACAGATATGTAGTCATTATCAGTTTGCATCAAAAATTGCCACTGCAGTCATACTTACATCAAAATACAACATGAATATGTTGGCCATTGACATGTCTGTACTACTTACATTTCTACAGCAAGATTCAATACCAAAATGTTTACATGCGATGTATTGTATAACAACACACTTGTGTCCTGTCAGTTGTTAAAAGTGTGAGAACTGTAGGGAGAGGTCAGTAAGGCTTCATAGATTCTAACCAGTGTCCCTAAAGTGCCTCCAGTAATTTTATGGAAAAGGTACTATTCCATTTAAGTTTAATTTCTTCAATGCTTCTCGATTCTGTAGTTCATTTCAACTATATAGGACCTGCAGCTTTGAACTAACTTATCTCAAATGGTACCTCCTTCTGTGGTCACAAAGGCATTATTAATATTTTATGGTTAAATTCTCTTCCAGCTTCTTTCCACCCATCCTCCCTTTTCTCGGCAACATTTCCCTTTGCACTCCCCTCTTGAGATCACTTAGGACCAAGTGCTTTAGGCACATCTGAAAAACTAAAAACAATACTTGCATTGATCTTGGCAATATCTTTGGATACCTACTGAGAAATATAAAATTCCACCTAGCAAAACTCCTCCATCGACACTTCAAGCCAAGTCACTTTACTGGTTATGTCCCCGAGGAGTGGAGAATAGCAGTTGCGGTGCCTTTGCATACAGGTGGCCTCTCTACTGGCCCTGGGAATTATAAGCCTATTAGTCTCACTAATATTATTTGCAAGGCTTTGGAAATTAATAAAGTTGAAAAACAAATAATGATATAGGTGACCTTACATCCCTGGACACACATCATTTCAGCTTTATAAAAGGCAGATTGTGCCTGCACAACATGATTGAGTCCTGTGAAAGGATATGCCATGGATAAGGGGCATATAGTCCCCAATGCCTGTCTACAGTTTGCCAAGTCCTTTAACACTATCCTCCATTACAGAATTATTTACAAACTCTCCCAACTCAACATTAACCCATACATAGGTTGCTGTATTGGTAATTGACTGTCTATCAGAACCCATAAAAATGGTTGGGGGTATGTGCTCTAGACAGAAAAATATCACTAGTGGTGTCCCACAAAGCTCTGTCCTGTATTCCTTCTTTGGTATATATTCTATGACATAAAAACTGATATCAAGAGACTTTGACTAATCAATTAGTTGATGATTGCAAACTGGGGTGGTTATCAAATCCCATTCTGATACTCACGTTCTCCAGCAAGGGCTGGACTAAATGAATGCTTGATGTATTAATCATGGACTTACTCTTAACACCAAGAAAAACAGCATAGTTTCCTTTCTTAAATCTAGCACCATTACTGGTAACTGTACAGATAATATTCCAATTAAATTTGACACGGTCATCAAGAACTAAGGTTCGTATGTTGATAACAGACTCTTTTTTGACTACCATTCTCTGTGGTGGTTAGAAAATTCTTCTGTCTTGCACAGCTTATCCTCTTTGGCATCTCCTCAAGGTCCAGAGAAGATATTGTCCCACCTTATTCATCCCTTATTAGGCCCATCATTGAATATGATGCGCCCTTTGACATGTACCTCACCAAGCACCTAAACTACTTTGAGAGATCTTGGCACTTCCTCCCAAAAGGATGTTGGGTCTTAGTACCTTTCACTACTCTGAAAGTCTAATAATCTTTTTCACTCTACTCAGTGCCATGCAGACTTCTGAAGGGTGATTACTGCTTAGCTTTCTGTGCTATGGATATATTTAAACTCCTTCACCTAAACAGAACAAATAGTAAAGCAAGCACCCATTCTAAACCTGCACTATTACATCAACAAGACCTGATGGCATGACAAGTACCTAACCCAACATATACCCCATTTCTGGAATAGGCTGCCCTTACTTATCAGAGTACTTCCCTAACAATCTTTAAAATCAGTCTGGATGAGTGCAAGGGTGAACATAAAATTTCACCAATAATATGTGGCAAAAATCTACTTAATGGGGGTATTGCTCACCAGTACTGAGGAATGTGGCTGAACTTCTGAATGTTACCTTTTGGCCATAAGCTTGGTAATAACCCATGAACCTATTTAGCAGTAGATTCCAAGAAGTAGCACCTATCCTGAAGAAGGTTGTCTCTATTATTGCCAAGCCTGAAGGTGGTCAGTTCACTGTGAGAGCATAATTGTTTTTCTCCCAAGCCAGTAGTTTGCTATTCTTATATACAATTTACTACATAATGATAAACATTACTGAAGCTTAATGATTTTAGCACAAGAATACCCAGTAGGAAAGTGTCTCTGCTGTTAACCGGTAACCAGTAACATTTTTTAATAATTTGCATTGGTGGATTGTATAATTAGCTCTAAGGAGGATGTGAAAACTTTTTTATTCTCAGTCCTTTGTAGTAGATGGGTATTCCTTTTTCATTTTTAGTATTAAAACATTTCTAGCCAAGGCTAGCCTCTCATCTGGTTCCATTAATGCCTCAATTATGACAAAAAAGTATGGTGGACATATCTGTTATTCATAAAATCCAGCTGTTTTGTCTTTTTTGCTACCCACATCTATAGAACTCAGATGAGAGAATTTTGCATACTATGAATTCTCATGACCATTGATAGGCCTCCCATAGTAGAAAATAGGACCAGTTTGTTTTGTTTGCTTAAAACAATATGGCATTCCAGTTTGTGAATAATCTATTGCCAGGTGGCTTTCTAAGTGCATCCTTTTCCATTAGGACTCTCTTTTATTTGTTTATTGTTTGTCGACTGGCTTAGTCCCACTAGGTCAATGTCCCGAGGTGGTAAACATACTGACTACAGGACATTTGGCCAGTACACCAGGGAACTTCCCCAACTCTTTTCATCACTAGATGGTACTGGAGGACTGCTATAGTGGTGAAGAGAAGGAATCAAGAAGAAGGAGGTGAGAGGTGAAAACTCTGAAGTGAAGCTGGAGAAAATGGATAATGTTAGCATCGCTAATCATGACGAGAACGTGAGTACAAATGGAGAAGCAGGAGGATTATCCACACATATTTTGATGGATTTTCTGAACCAGTGTAAACTAGTAGAGAGGCAGTGAGATAGTATAATTCAATGGTGGGTGTAATTGGTGATGAAGCAAGTGATAGTAAGGCTGTGGAATCAGGAAAGGACAGGAGTAAGAAGAGTTTTTCTGGTTCATGCCTGGGTATGCACTGGTAATAGGGTTGCAGCATAAATTCAGCTAAGAATTTAATGTTTTTGGAAGCTGTGTAACAACATAATGACCATACAGAGAATGCTGAGGAGCGGAGACAGAGGAAAGAAGTAGAGCAAATATACAAATACACCAAGTGGTAAGGATTAGTTCATAGTTTGGTACTAAGCTAACTGCCCTTGCGAGCCATTGGAAGCCTAGTCAATTATCCCTTGTGAGACTCAAACCCTGCACCTTGTGTTTGTAAGGCAAATACCTTAACCATTAGGCCACCCTCCCAACTTAAGAATAATGAAAAAAATAGACAGGTAAAAAATAATTGATTGGTTAATTGTTCTGCTTGGAATGAAGCTGCATGATGTAAAGTTATTGATGCATCTGGGTTCAGATGATTTCTGTGAAGTGGCATTTGAGACATTTAATTTGTTAGAAAGATCTGTGTATGAGATGGAAAAGAAAAAAAAAACAAATTGCTGCAATAGAAAAAAGATTATATTTTTCTAAATGTAGGGCTACAGCTGAGAAAAGAAATTGAATGTTCAATTCAGAATAACAGATATCAGTGAATCTGAACTGCACATTTATTTCTTAGCTGAATGTTGTACTGTGTATGACATTAAAAAGGTGTATAATGAAAGAAATGCATAGACAGGGAGTGGGAGGTTTGGGTAATATTAAATGTGCATAAAGGCAATGGTAAACCTGTTTCAAATGTTATTAATATGAATGGAAAAGAAGAAATGTAAGACTCTAGAGATGCCCAAAGGCAAGTTCCTTTTACTGTGAAAAAGACCATTTGGTGCAAGGCTGCAAAAAAGAAAAGATGCAGTCAGCGTGAGGAAACAGGCCATATGTTTAGGAACTGTAAACCTAACTGTAGGAAATGTAATGAGAAAGGTCAGTTTTTGATAGACTCCCCTCTGTTAGAGAAAGAAAGGTTAGAAGAAGAAAAACATGTTACTGAAAAAAGTTTAATGAAGAATTTACAGAAGTTAAGAATGGTGGGGAAATAACTGAAGAAGAAATGTTGTAGTGATAAATTAAGGTATAATACAAAATATTGGTATAGTGAAGAAAAATGAAGAATTACTGGTGTAAAATAAATATTAAGTAATGATAAAGAAAAAGAAGGGGATATGGAGTCAAGAGAAGAAAATGCAGGAGAAGGTAATATCTATTTAGGTGGGGAAAAAAGAAAAAGAACAATAAACATTGGTGAAAAAAGAGGCTAAAAAAGGAAAGGGTGACATTTCAGGCTTGGCTTGAGATAAGGGGCTTGAGAGTAGAATAGTGTAGGAAAATGAATATGGACATTGTGCGTTTGATAACTGCAAAGTGCATTAAAAAGAAATAGAATTGGAAAAGTATTGGGAAAGTAGATGTTATGTTCAGCAAGAAATAAAATATGCTCAAGAATATCAATTGTTATAAAAAGTGAAGACGTAGAAATCAGGGACATATGAGTATTAAAACCAGAAAGACTGTTTGCACGTGATGTAAGAAAAGGAGAAATAATAGTAAGGTTGCATGTTATGTATGCACATACAAGTATGACAGAGAGGAAAAGACTGTCTGAAGAGATAATAAATGTTGTAAATACGTTCATAATTATGATAGGAGACTATAATTGTAATTTTAAAAAGGAAAGGGAAAAGATAGCTCAATATATTTAAGTTATGAAAGAAGTAATAAAACGAGGAGATCTAATATTAGGAGAAAACAGGAGCTGGACTTAATATGTTTTATATTCAAAAATGAAAGAGATGATGGGAGGAGTAAAACTGCGCTTTTTTTGGGTTGTACCAGGTGAAAATGAAAATAAGGAAAAGGAGTAAAACGACTAACAGCAGACGTTAATGGAATAAATGTTACTGTTAGAAAGTAAGGTTATGGGAAGGGGGTCTATATCAAAATCACGAACGACGGAAACGGTGAATACAAATACGTCAACACATAAAGAGTAAACTACCATAAGAGCAAACCACCTACTGAGCAAAAGGCAAAACATTGAAAGGATTAGTTTGGCCAGCAGTCCGATTCTGGGGATAAGGGAATATACCCTTTCCCCCACTGTAGTGCAATCTCGGAGTTGGTATATTTAAGTAGGGGGGTGTGGTGGGGGTGCAGCCTTCCACATGGGGGGGTGTAAAAGTGTATTATGTTACTTTTTTGTGCTTAGTTTAGGTATACCTGCATGGTGGTGTTGGTTAGGGAAATCCGTTCAATGTTTTGGTTTTAGCTCACTAGGTGGTTCGATGTCATGGTAGTTCGCTCTTTAAGTGTCGACATATTTGTATTCACAGTTTCCATCTTTCGTGATTTTGATATAGACCCATGGGAAGGACATATGTTTGAGAGAATTTTATGAAACAGGATATATTAGTGGATTGTAGATAAAGGAAAATATTAGACAATATATTTAAGATTTAGAAAAAAACAGAAGGGGAAATTAGAAAGAATATATGGAATTTTGAATGATATGACTCCCCCCAGTCCCCATCTCTTTACCACATTCTTCCTAATACATTTCTTCTGCACTTGTTTTTAGTCATTTTTAATTTAATTGCATTTTTAAACTGTGTTTGGTCTAATTTTGCTATATACTCGTGTGCTGGCTTGCACTGCATTTAATTGTTTTTACTGCTGTTTTAGCTAAGCCTGTTTCCTACCTTTCCTGTAACTAGTGTAGTGCAGATACAGATTTGGTGTATCCAGGACTGTATGTAAGCTACTGAGCCCCCCCCCAAGCCTTTCTGTGTTGGAAGGAAGCCTCCTAGCTTGTCAATGGGAGTGGTAAACACTAGGTAACCTGTCTACCACATAAGGAGTGGTTCTGGCCCAGAAATTGTAGTTACTGGCCATCTGGGCAATCTTTTCCATCTCTCTCAACGTTCTGATTTGAAAGCCCGCACTTGCACTTGTTTCTTTCCTGTAACTAGTCTAGTGCAGATACAGATTCTTAAGTTTTAGCACTTGAATTCACTCAGCACTTCTTCAGAACTTGCTGTAAGCACGAAATAAGCTACTAATTACTATAGCACTCAACCTTCCTCATTACCTAGAGGAAAACAGTTTTTGCACTTACTTTTCTCACTTGTCTAGAGGAAAATAGTTTTGTATTCAGGCATGTCCAAGGGTCAACTCCCAGTGTTTTCTCCTATCTCTCGGATGAATCAGCATCTTGGGGCAATGTAGAAATTGCCTCATGTACACAGACAACCCTCTCCTCCTACAACCCAACACTACAACCTGTAAGAGATGCAGTTATCTAGCCAAACTGGAGGTAAAGCTCTCTCCAACCAAGACTGAACTGAGAAGGTAAACACTTGCACCACACCACACTTATCACATAGTCTCACTAAATCTACACCACCAAAATCCACACATAGAAACACAAAAACATTTGCGGAGGCTCTCAATAATAATCTGCCCAAGTAACAGAGACCTCCAAAGCAGAAACACAAGAAACTTCCACCCCCAACACAACCCAAATGACACATAGCCCACAGACTCAGTGTGCCACTCAACCACACACATAGCCCACAGACTCAGTGTGCCACTCAACCACAGCCAATAAGGCAAAACAATGTATCCAACACACTAATCATAGGTGACTCTATAGTCAGGTACACTGATGTCCCACTCACCAGGCTAAGCAAGGTGAAGGTTACTGTCAGCTGCCAGGGTCCGCCACATAACCCACACACACAGGTCACTCCACAGCAAGTAAAAATATGACTCTGTCATTGTCCATGTTGGTGTGAACGACCTGAGATATACCTCCCTAGACTACATGAAAAGAGACATGGAAGAGCTCTCTGATCTTGTAGCCCAGGCAGGTATGACCTTAGCCCTGAGTAGCATTCTGCCATTGCCCAGAATGATACTGCAGTACAAGGAAAAAATGATTGACTTCAACAATTGACTAAGCTTCTGGTGTCATTCTAAGGGGATCCAGTATCTGTCTGCTTGGGATGACATGGTCGACAGACCACGATGCTTTGCCAGAGATGGCCTGCACTTGTCGCCCCTGGGATTACGGAAACTGGCTAAGGCTCTTGCCACCCCTATAGTGCCTTTTTTAGGCAAGGTTCAAATGACAAATTCACCACTATAACAGGAACAGGCAAGCAAAAACTGAGGGTAATGCTACTCAATGCTAGAAAATCTAAATCTCAAAATGCACTCACTCGAGGCACTCCTTAAAATGGAGAACATCAATATCTGTGCAGTGACTGAGACCTGGTTCAAGGCTCCAGAGAGCACCCCTGCACTACCAGGTTATAACTCATACCACACTTTTTGGCCATGTAACCTGGACTGGAACACCAAAGGCGGAGGTGTGTCCATATTCATTAAGGATATCCACACCTCCAGGCTAGTTGCTCAGCATAAAGCATCCGAGGTTATCCAAGTGAAACTAACTCTGAGCAAAACTGCAATCCAAATTGTAGCGTGCTACAGATCCCCCACCATGCCCCAGGATTCACACTCCTCTTTTCTTGATGTACTGGAAAATATTAGGGTTCAACCAAACACCGTAATAATGGAATATTTCAACTACCCCACCATTAACTGGAAAAACTATTCATGTACCAACTCCTTCACACAACGCTTTCTGGAATTCATAAACTCCAATTCCCTGGACCAACTTATCCACACCCCCACCAGGGGCAACAATATCCTAGACCTAGTCATTACCAACATGAGTGACCGGTGTTCTACACCTGAAGTCAACTCCTCGTTGGTCCGATCCAACCATAAGCTAATCATCTTTGATATCCACATCCCTCCCCCACCCCCCATTAAGGAAATCATGGTAAAACATTTCTCCAAAGCCAACTTTGTGATTCTTAAGACAGAAGTGGTGAACTTCATGACACCCATGCAGATGGACAGTACAGTTACGACTGCTGAATCCTACACAAATGCACTCTATAAGCACTTACACAAGTGCATGGATTATGCTATCCCAAACAGAACCAAGAAACTATTCTCCAAAAAAAAGAAGCCAGTCTAGTGGTCCCCTGCCATAACCAAACTGTACAATAGAAGGAAGAAATTGTTGCAAAAGAGAGTAAAATTCCATGAGTGGAGGAGCTCCCTGGTCAGCCTCAGTAAGAAGCTGAGATCCCTTATAAGATCCTCCAAAGCAAGCTACAAAAACAAAATCACCACTGATTCTAAGGACAACCACAAAGCATTCTATAGCTATGTCAAGAATCTCAATGGCAACACCCAGATCTGCTCTGAGTTACAGCACAACAGCATGAAAATTACAGAAACAACTGATATTGCCAACATCCTGGGACCCATATTTATACAGGAAGAATGCAGAGTCCCTGTAATCACAACTACACAGGTAAAAGCTGCACTCTCTAAAGCCAAAAACACAGAATCCATGGGACCAGACAACATCCCAGGCTGCATTTTACACGAACTTCAGAACGAACAGTGTCCCGACCTAAGCACCATGTTCAATCATAGCCTCACGTTAGGCTTTGGGCTCACTGAATGGCCTACAGCAACAGTTATCCTACTCCACAAAGGGGGAACCACCACTGATCCCTGGAACTATCGCCCTATTAGCCTCACGGTCTGCAAAGCCATGGAACATATCATCATGGAACTCATAAACAAAGACAATGGTAACCTCCAAACTCTATATCCCACCCAGTTTGGGTTTGTGAAAGGCAACATGCCTCCTGAACCTGATCAACATCTTTGAGGCAGTCATCAAAGCCATAGATGAGGGTAAGTTGGTTCACACAGCCTATCTTGACCTTGCCAAGGCTTTCAACACCATCCCTCATTCTGGAATTATAGCTAAACTCACTAAACTAGGTACAAATTCCTACGTCACAAGATGGGTTGCCAACTGGCTCACTGACAGAACCCACACTGTAAAAGTTGCACACTCCAAATCTGACCTCAAACCAGTGACAAGTGGAGTACCACAGGGTTCATTCTTTGGACCTCTCCTGTTTGGTATCTACTTCTCTGAAGTACAGGCTAACACAGAAGGCCTCTGGCTAATGAAGTTTGTAGATGACTGCAAACTAGGAGCCATAGCTGAGTCCCCAAATGAATTGTAAATCCTACAGAAGGGCCTCGCTGAGACAGATGCCTGGTGTCAAAAATGCCAAAAAGTGCATTGTCATCCCCTTTGGTAAAAACTCTGTACCCTTGAACTGCTACATAGACAGCAGTCTATTTAACACCGAATGTGTGATAAGAGACATTGGGACCCAGGTGGACAGTAGTCTGTCCTTTGATAGTCACATCGCCACTGTAGTCAGGAAGTCCTTCTACGTGGCACACCTCATCATAAAAGGGTTCTCATCCAGGAAAAAAGAGGTCATTGTTCCTCTCTACTCAACACTCATTAGACCCATTATATAGTACAATGCCCCTTTTGGAATGTACCTCACAAGACATCTGCAGCAGCTGGAAAGGCCACAGAAGTACCTCACAAAGAGGATTACTGGCCTCAAACAGATGCCCTACACTACCATCTCAAAAAAACTCCAGCTTTACTCCATATCATATCACCTACTCTGAGGTGATCTCTGCCTAACATATAAAGCTATGTCAAAACCAGAGCTGTTGGACGTGCTACACCTAAAGAAATCCCAATCCCTCCGAGCTACATGCTCTAGGGACCTAAACCTTGTCACCACAATAAACAGGACATGATGGAGGGATAGATTCCTGTCCCAGAGACTTCCCATACTCGAACAGGCTACCCGTCTATGTCAAGCAAAGTTCTTCATTAGCACTCTTCAAGAAAAATCTTGATGAGTGAATGGGAAATAGTAAATATACCCCGGGGATCACTTCTGTGTCTCTGCTCGACAATGGCACAGGAAAATAACTTTCTTGGGTGACGTAAGCCAGGGAACCTTGTTGGCTTGGCTTACGCAGGCACTCGAGCCGATAGCCTAGTACCTACCTATGATATAAAAATGGAAGAAGAAGAAAGTAAAATGTTAAAAGAAAGAGAAAGTGTATTATATGAGAGAAAAAGAGAAAAGTTAAAGTATTCTTTTTTTAATTTTTTCTCCTTGGTTAGGAAAGTAGGTTGAGATAAAGGAAGGAAAACTCATCCAGTTTATAATATTGAAGGCAGCATTACATGCAAAAAGGAAAATATGAGAACAGGAGATTATTTTGTGCATAAGATGTGTAAAAAAGAAAATGTCGAAGAGGAAGAATGGAAGGTTAAGAAAATATCTAATGGTATTAAAAAAAGAGTTGGAAAAATTGTTTTGTTTGAAAGAATTACAAGAAGCAATAAGGGATGGAAGAAAAGAATCAGCACTCGGTCTAGATGGGTTAGGATATACATTTTGTAAGGAGATGAACAGAGATAAAAGAAAATAATTTTGTAATGTAAAAATTAGTGTATAATGGAGGGAATAAAGGAAGAAGAAATGTGTGATATGGTCATAAAATTTATATGGAAAAAAATTAGAAGAAAGATATTAAGAACTGGAGATAAATAACATTATACAATACAGACTACACGATATTTATGAGAATAATGCTAACACAATGCAAAGGATGCTGAATGAAGTATTATGTGGTGGAGTGTTTGGACTTAAAGTAAGAGAAGTAAAAGAGATGTTAATGGTTAACTAAGGTATGAATATGATAATTGTAAGAATTAAGATGTAAGAGGTGTAACGTGATGTTTCAAAAGACTTTGACAGAGTTAGTTACGAGGCTACGTGGGGAATTCTTGAAGCATATGGTGTAAGTAAAAGGACAAGGAAAGTTATTAAAACATGGAATTAAAATTCTGAGGTGAGAGTGATGGTTAATGGATAATTAATGGATAGTTTGGAAAAAATATATAAATAGAAAGGGGAATAAAACAAGATTGTCCCCTATGTATGTGTTTATTTGTCTTGCTGATGAATGCTGTAATGCAAAACTGTGAATATGAAGTAAAGGATGTGATATGGGAAATAAATTGAGGTGTTAAACTCTCAATGTGTATGGTATATATGGATGATCTGGTTACTGGTGTAAAGAACAAGGTGCGGATGAGTGAAGTGATAGTAAGAACTGAATTATTGTTAATTAAAGTAGGGTTATAGTTAGATCTAAAAGTAAAGGGTTTGGGGAAATAGGAAATATAAATCAGATGTATTACAGCAGAAAATAAATATTTCAAGAGTAACATTTGGTGAATGTGATAGAGTAACAGAGTAATAAAAAGAAAACTTGGAAGAAGTAAGAAAGTTGACAACTTGGTGGAAATGTTTTGCTTTCTTTATAAGAAAGTGCATGTTAAATACATTTGCACTATGAAAGCTACCATATTTCACAGGGATCCCTATCAGTTGATCGAGTTTTCAGAAACTTGAAATTCATGTGGTCCAGACAATATGATAAAATTTTTGAAAACTCAAAGCTTTTGAATGGAAATCAGAGTACAGTGAGGATCAGGAAATTTGCCCTTTTCTTCACTGTAATGTAATCTCGGAGTTGGTATATATAACTTGCAGGGGGTGCAGGGGGGTGTAAAAACTAGATTTTTTTTTTATGTTCGAGTTTTTGGAAACTCGATCATATGATCTCGTCCATATGAATTTCAGGTTTCTGAAAAGTTGATCATCTGACATAGATCCATTTGGGAGGATACGTATGTTTCAATGGAAGATGGAACAGAGGATATTTTTTTTTTTCAGTTTTATTTTGGAGATAAGATTAAATCCTGTTAGAATGTTGTGATGTATAATTAAAAAGAGGAAGAAGAAGGAAGTTTGAATTTCAAAAATCCCATTGTATAGTTAACATTCTATACATTTGTTTGGACATTTAAAGTAAATGAAAAGAAAATAAATACTGTAGGGAGACTGCAGTTTATGAAATATGAGAAAGTAAAAAAAAATAAAAGGAAGATAGGAAAATTAGAAAAGTAATAAAAAAGGAATATATGAGTAAGATAAAATTATGAAAAATAGAAACAGAACAATGTGACAGGAATAAACAGTATAAAAAATCAATGAAGGAATGTTACTTATATCCACAGAGAATCTTAAGTGAAGAAACAAGAAAAGCTATACTTTAAATAAAAATGAGATTTTATTTTTTATGAAACAATTGTTTGTTGTGGAGATTGCTATTGGATGAATTACCTGTCAAAAAATAATATGAAATATAAAGTAATGGGAGAAAGAAAATGTATGGAATGTAATGAGAAAGAAACAACAGAGCTTTTTTCTAAAACACATAAAAAAATAAACATTTTGGGGAAAGTTAAAAAAGATTATAGAGAGAATGGATTTAAAAAAATATGGAAATTATATTATATGGGGAGTATGGATAGAAAAAATGAAGAATGGCATTTTTTATTGCAATATGGATGTTATACAAAAGGAAATGTGGACATTTATTATATACAGTAATAAATATACTGAAGATGAGGATTTGTTTTAAAAATTAAAAGGAAGGCTGTGGAGGGAGGAATAAGGTACATAAAAATGTTTTGAGTTTATTGAATATTAGATGGGGAAATAATGTAAACTTTTTATTGAACTGTTAAGCATTATTTTCTGATATGGAGGTGGAAACAGAAAGAGTATGAATATGGAGTTACAATTAATGTAAATAACATAAATACTACAAGTACATTTGAAAATGATGTAATTAAAGCAACCCCTATTCTTTTTGTGATAACTGACATGGGATCTTTTGCATCCTCCTGAGACGCCACCAACTCAGATAGATAAGACCTTGGTTTAATGTCTCATTGGAAGGCATACCTCTCAACTTGGAAACATCAAAAATCTGGACAAAAGCCCATGAAATTAAGTACAAATCTGTATGCTGATTAACATAAAATATGCATATATAATTATGTAACCCCACCCACTCCAATGGAATTGTGGGATACCAACTTTCAAATGCAAACTGAAGAACAGACAACCAAGATATGCCCAGAGTCCGTCTGCAGCCATTCCAATCTCCCATTACTTGGCTATTTTACCCCATTTTCTATAAGCACTGTAATGTGCATACTGCCTTACTTCTACAATGATTTGGATTTTATTTTACATTTTGTAGCACAAACACTAATAGACGTGCAAAACAAATCAATACTGTCTCAAAATGAAAACAAACTTAGCATTAAAACTTCTTGAAACTCACATTCACTGAAACAGCATTGAAACCGACATCCAAAGAAAATGCATCTGGCTAGTGGTGGATAAAGATTACCTTTAGGCTGTTTTCAAATCATAGACCCCTTGCACGTGAAACATACATGTGTTCTTTTATACACCTTCATGATTGTATTAAATTATATTCCTTGTACAATACAGCACACTTGTTAGAGTGTGTTTTAAATTTATTGTTTTGAACATTTTTCCAATAAACAATGAAACAAAATGCATGAGCCAATAATGACAAAACTGCCCAGTTCAGAACACTTCCATCATAAAAGTCCACTCAAACTTCTATAATCCACCAGTATCAGTAATTATGCACAATCTCTGCAGAAGTAAGTAAAAGTTATGTAAATAATTCCACATTAATGCGATCTGTAACTAATGAAGATGTTGCTGCTAGAAAACAACTTTATATGTCATTGTTTCATATACAAGTAAAGTTCCTGTTGCCATTGAAGAATAGATTGCCTATGTTACATTAAAAAAAATGATAAGCTAGTAATATTTCAATAGGGAATGGATGGCAAACTGATAACACGTTCATAGTTACTAGGTATCTCCACCAAAGGAGGACATTCTCAGGACTGCAGCATCCATCCCCTTTAAAAGTACAACACAGTACAGTATCAGCAATCCATCTACATATTGTGGGAGTAGAACCCACAGCCTTCTGCAGCAAAAACAAGTATACTACCTGTTGTGCTACCAACAATACAAGTTGCATAAACAGCACTAATCTTCTCTTTCCCTGAAGAACTTGCAGCACAAGAAATCAGGAAAAAGCCAAAATTTATTAAGGGGGGGGGGATAAAGCCCCAAAACTGGGAACACATTTTAAACACTGCTTGTATAATCTTAAAAAGTTGCTAGAATAAAATGTTGTGTTACCATGTGTTTCCTGAAAGATAGGAAGACTGAAACTTAAATTGCTATCATTATTTAGTGAATTCAGTTTTCACTGATTTGCCAGAAAACCATACATTTTATTTTACTTTTATTTAACATTTGTTTATTGGGAAAGTCTGACTTGAAATGAAGCCAGTTTTCAGCAGAGGCCCAGGGAGAAACACTCCAGGTTAATGTCTTTGTATCGTAGGAGGAAACTGGAGCACCCAAAGGAAACCCACACAAATGCAGGGAGGACATGCCAACTCTGCACAGAAGGCATTTCAGCCAAGAATCAAACCTGAAAACCTCTTGCTGTGAGGTGACAACACTACCACTGCGCCATCTAAATTTTAAGAGGAATAGACCAAAAGTATGAGCCAAACATTCTGGACATTCTGTGAAAAATTGTACAGTTTAGAGCTATAATTCCTTCAATGAGAAGTGATGGCATGGGAAGAGAATGCAGGGTCTTGCTTCTTGTACCTAAGGTATAGGGTTTGAGCCTGAGTAACCCTAACCACCAGGTATGCCTAAACTGGGGCATTCACACACACACACACACACACACACACACACACACACACACACACACACACACACACACACACACACTCTTTAAATGCATTACACTTGAAGAACTCTATTAAAGTGACAGTGATTGAATGAATGATAAATGAATTTGCACTGAAACGAACTCTAAATGCAAAGAGCCAGTTAAACAAACGTGCACGAAAATAGAGCTCTAAATGTAGCAACTGAATGCAGTAATTAAAATGCACACAGTATCTTGGCCAGTAGATAGACAAATGAGTCAGTTGATAAATTGAGTGCTGTGGACTTAAATGCAGTCAGCAACTGCTAAACACATACACTCCAGATAAACTAAATGCCCAACAAAACAACAGTTGTTTTTCCTCTTACCTAGAGGAGTCTGCAAACTAAGTTTCAATTGTGCTGCCATCTCTGTTATATTCCCCATTTCCCTCTGAGTCCAACAGGCAGTAGGTGATGTCATCACGCGTATAGGCGGGTGATGCATGATGACATCAGCCAAAAATTTTAAGTGGCAATACAACAACAACAAAAAAAAAGACCATGAAATTCAGATATTAAGAGGGCCACTTGGGAATTTGTGGCATTCCAATATTTTGGCCTCAAAACTAGTAAATACTGAGGAATTCAGTATGGTGGAAAGGTCTATCAGAATGACAGCACACTCAGGAACACAGCAGTCTGCTTATGCTGCACTGCATTATTAACAGTAGAACATTAAGGCAAGTACCTGTTCTGTGAATAGAGCCCACAACCTTCTGATCTTCCAGCACTGAAGGAAAGTGTGTTCCCTATTGAGCTACTGGGGTCTATATCACATAATCGAAAGCTGATAACTCTGAAGCTCAAAACCGCGAACTTCAAACCTTGAAAGCAGACAACATTGAATCCACCAAAAAAAAACCCCTAATTACCCAAAACAAAAAACAAAATGCTCTATGCAGGGGGGGCAAGCCCCCCTGCACCACCACACCCCCCTCTACTTAAATATGCCAACTCCGAGATCGCACTACTGTACAGTAAAGGGAAATCTTCCCTTCCAGCACTCTATGGCGATCTCCGTTCTACGATTGAACGTATTTGAACTTCGAGGTTTGAAGTTCGGAGTTTTGTGCTTCGGAGTTATCAGCTTTCAAGCTTATGATATAAACCCAAGCTACTGATACTGCAAGAAACACATTTCTGGGCAAGAGTTCATTCTAGCAAGGCCACTGCTGCTTTGACAGATTTTTAGAGGAGTCTTATCTGCCTAAATTAATGAGGCCATAATACAGTCTTGTGCTTATACTTTCATTAAACAATTTAGATAAGCATTTCAGATTTTGAGAGATACTTTGCTAACATATTGCTTCAGGATATGGGGGCAAGTGGTCCTGCCTTACTGTATAGTTTGGGATTCTATGTAAAGATGTTAAGTACTGGCAAACAAACAAAATTAAAAGGTACTATACAGTGTTCTACCCTGGTTAACAAATTCAATAAATAAAACGTAAATAAATAAATGCTCTCACAGTAGCAGACTGTTAATTTCTTTTCTCCTTTTTCAGTATAGCTACACTCTACTTGTCCCTCTTGTTTATTGCATTAGCTTTTCTTGTAAAGTTTTACGTTCTTTTGCTCTGGGTGCAATGTTGTATACTAGATCTATGAAAGTATGTTTAATGAGTGATGAAGCAAATTTGAGGTAGGCTCCTGTTTATTAAGAAGAGACAGGAGTAGAGGATGTTGGAACTTCAGGGTATTTTAATGGAAATGATGATATCTCTTCTTTGGAACTTGCAGACTTCTCATTGTTTTATGTGCTATCTGCAAAACGCAATGTATGAGGTAATTTTTTATCAACCTGTCATAGAAAATCTGTAGGTCAGTTGTTATAGCCCAAAACTGGATTGGATTCCTGGAAATATCTGTTGTTCAACATGTACTTGCTTCAGATTGGTGATTATCATGGCAAGAGTTATTCAATTATATTTTTTTCTCCTTGAGAGGATGTCAGAATCTAAACTAACTGTAATTGAAGTACTGAATATTGTAAAGGCAGTAAAAGAAATAGAAGTGGGATCTTTAGAAAAGGGAAGGAGCAAACTACATAGAAATAAAAGAAATTGTTAGGAATAATAAATGCAGAATAATATTCAGGAGAAGGAAGAGGATTGTGACTTAGAGCAGGTAGAAAGTAAACAATTTATTTAATGCTGGACTGAATAATAATTGTTAAAGTGAAAACATATATGTAGAATGCATGAAAATGTTTGCTATGGTTTGTTTCTTTTCTGTTATTGTGTGTGTATCTATGTCATTGCCTACATTTTAATAATTTAATAAAAGTGTTAAATAACGAATTCTGCTATTGCAAAGATTCACCATCCTCTTATATGAACTATGCTGTTGACACATTCTGATCACGAGCTGTAGTATAGTGAAGGGAAGCCATCTTTCAACACTATAGAATGCACTGCTTAGATAGAAAGTTGTAAGTCTTTTTTTACTCAGTCATTACTCCATACCAAACCAAAGTAAAAAGACAAGGGGGGATACTATTCAAAAACTGATAAAATACCGCAAAAAGAAGAAAATAAATTAACAATCTGTTGTTATGCTAGCTTCCTCAGTAATTCCTACCATGCAGAGCTGGATTTTGGTCAAATGGGACCCTAGTTAAGGCAATGTGTCAGGGTCCCCACTACACACACAACCCCCCCCCCCCCCAGCCATTACAGTGTCTTGTTACATGAATGTTTCACTCCAGTTGCCATAAACACTGCTCAAACCTGTAATGTGTTCATAATGTTTTCTTCTTTACTTCTACAATGATTATAGATATTTAGGTTTAATTTAAAACTTTTATTACAAATTGTATAGCATAAACACTGATAGAAATTTGTCAAATAAAACAATACAGTCTCACAATGAAAACAGACTTAGCATTAACAGTAAACTTCTTTGCCCTTGAAACTCACTCTCACACTCATTGAAATGGCATTGTAACCCACATTCAAAGAAAACTGCTCCTGGCCAGTGGTGGATAAAGTTTACCTTTGGGCTATTTTTAAACCATATCCCCCTTGCACACATTTTTTAGAGCCAAGAAGACATGCATGTGTTCTTTGATTCACCTTTGATTCACCTTCCTGATTGTATTAAATTATATTCCTTTTATAATACAGCACTTGTTTGAGAGTGTTTTAAATATGTAGTTTTGAATGTTTTTTCCAGTAAGTAATGAAACAAAATGTGTGAACAAATATTGATAAAACTGCCCATTTCAGAACATTTCAAACATAAAATGCCACTCTGTTATCAGTCAATATGCACAATCTCTGCAGAAGTAAAATTCAGCTAAATAATTCCACATTAAGGATATCTGTAAATAATGAAGATGCTGCTGCTAGCAAACAACCTTATATTTCAGAGTTTCATCTATAAATTCAGTAATTGCTGCCCTTGAAGAATAAATTGCCTAGGTTGCATTAAAAAAAATGGTAAGCTGGTAATATTGCAATAGGTAATGGATGACAAACCAACAAAAGGCTCATTGTTACTAGGCATCTTAACCAAAGAAAGACACAGTCAGGACTGCAGCACCACCACCCCTGCCTTTAAAGTACAACACAGCATCAGCAATCTATCTACATGGTGTGGGAGTAGAACCCATAGCCTTGTGCATCAAAAGCAAGTATGCTACCTGTTGTGCTACAAACACTACTTTCAAATATTATAGCACAAACAGTGATGACCATTTGCTACAGAAAACAGCTTGACATTGAAAACAAACTTAGCATGAGCAGCAATAAACTTCTTTCCCTTGAAACTCAAAGTTGCTTGAAAATGCACTGGCACTCACTATTCCTTGAAAATGCACTAAAGCTCACAATTCATTGAAAATACATTGAAGCTCACAATTCCTTGAAAATACACTGAAACTTGAATCCTTTGAAAATGCACTTTGAATGCTCTGGTAGTTGGTGTAGAGGATTCAGGCACTTGTTCCCTGTAACTAAGGTGCATGATTTGAGCCTTAGCAAATTAAAGTAATCTGCCATCCCTAAATAGGGCATTTCACACAGACACATACACACACACACACACACACACACACACACACACACACACACACACACTAAATCCTGAAGTGAGAGATTCAGTCATTTGTACCATATTCCTGAAGTGGCAGGCAGGAACGTTCATTATATTTAAATTCAAAACTCGTGGACACAGAAAAGAAGAAGCAACAGCAGGAAGTGTGTGGTCAATGTAAACACAGATGCAAAGACCAAAGGACATTCATTCTCTTAAAGAAAAAATGTCCTTAACTGAATTTTTTTTCTTTTATTAAATATTAAATGCTGTGGCAGCCCCTCCCAGCCAGCAGGGGCCCTCTCCTAGCTAGTCGGCCCTAGGCAACTGCCTAGGTCACTAGTGCTGGATCCAGATCTACTGTCATGGCCTCATTTGGAATAAAGCTCTACTCAGTAGGATCTAATTATCCTAAGAATGTACTAAATAAGAAATCTAGAGACAGTATGTTGTCTTAAATAATAAAATGGTCTTTCTTAAATCTAAGGCTGCAACTTTGCTGGCCATATTGTCTTCTATATCAGGAGCCCTGTTCCTTCAATGACACTTGTATTAATGGATGATACTACATTCATTAAACTGCATCACTATGTGGATTGTAAATCTGAAAACCTTGTCTATTTAGCTTTTTATCAAAAATGCCATGCATACTATGTGGGAAAAACCAATAGATGTCTCAAAGATAGCATTTTAGAACATAATAGAGACATCAGGAATAAAAAAGAAATGAATGCTTTGGCAACCCATGTCCTACAGACAGATCATTTACATGTCTTTAAATTTTTGGTGCTACAAATTATTGATAAAACTATTAGAGGAGATGATTTAGAAAATCGGACAGAAGCTGCAGAACAAAGGTGGACTCTCCTGCTACGTGCAGAGAAATCCCCTGGCCTCAACAATATGTCCTCATTAAACCGTTCTGAAAGCACGCTCGCTTAAACACAAATGGTAATGTCTCATTTTTATCTATATGTACATATATTTATATATTTATACTTTTTATATATTTTTGATAGATGTAGTTTTTATCAACATTGCTATTTATGAATGTTTTTATCTACATTTTACTACTTTTGTTAGGTCATTTTATTGTCTACATCTAGGATTTATGAAATGGTTATTTTATTTTTGAATGTTCCTCTTTAAAAATTAAATATCAATTATATCAGCTGATAATGACTCTGCTGCTATTTAAAGGCATTTTGTAGAGTGATTCAAACTGTCTGATGAAGTGACCTGTGAGTCATGAAAGCGCTAACCTTTTTGTTTTTTGCTTTATATTTTTTTGATTAAAGTTTCTGCCTTGTAAGTTATTGTGCAGTTTATAATTTTTTTCACTTGCTGCTATTACTGCACTATACTTCACTCTATATCCGTTTTTTTGGTTCATATTTTCTTCCATATCCACCACAGACACACCTACAGACAACTTAGAGTCACCCATCCACCTACCACATGACTTAGAATGCTGGAGGAATATAGAGTAACTAGAGAAATTTATATTTAAGGTTGCACCTGATATATCTACACGGGTATGTAAAAAACCTAGTATGTTTAAACCGGTGAAATGTCCCATTTTGAATACATTTATGGGGGCATGTGAAAGGGACATATGTAACTATTATATGAAGTCTGAAAAAAGAAATACAACCTTTCCTTGTCTGAGTTTCAAGCTCCTGAGAAATTACAAAACAATAATGATTATTAAACAGGCTGACAAAGGTGGTGCAATTGTTATTTCTGATGGAGATATGTATAATATGCTTATGCTTGAATTGTTGAGTGACTTTGATAGTTTTGTTGAAGTCCCTCCAGCAGAAGTATTTGAATGTATAAGCAAAGTTAATATGTGTGTTTTTGAGCTGCAACGTAATAATAACATCAGTACTCAATTGTTTAATTATTTTACAGTTCCATGCCCTATGACACCTGTTTTGTATGGTCTCCGGAAAATTCATAAAAGTTTAACCTATCCACCTATGCGTCCTATTGTATCTGGTTCTGGCAGGGCGAACCTATTTCTCACTATTTACAGATTACTTTAAGCAAATATTTATATAAAGTTAAAAGTTTTATTAAAGATATGAAATATTCTTTACAACAGTTATACTGCTGGTTTAATAAACATCAGCATGGTGAATTTTTATTTGCAACTCTTGACATTAAGTCATTATTCACTGTGATACATCTACAATATGGGTTAGAAGCACCATGTGACTTTTTAAGTAGAACATTTGGCATGGTTGGTAGATAAGTGGAAACCATTTGTGAATTGACGGAAGTGGTATTTACTAATAACGTGTTTATGTTTAATGAATGCATATACATGCAGAAAAATGGGGAAGCGATGGGCACCCCAGAGGCAAATACATATAGATTGCCCATACATGTCAAGCAGAGTGCCTCTTTGGTCCTCTTCAAAAGGAACCTTGACGATTGGATGGGAGAAAGGAAATTCACCCCGGGGATCACGTCAGTCACCCTGCTAGACAGGGGTCCAGGGAAGTAAATAGTGTGGGAAGAAATAGCCAGGGAATTGTTATGGCTAGGCTTGTATAGGCCCTAGGGCTGATAGCCTAGTACCAACCTATGAATATTGTTGTTTCATGCTGGGAAGAGCAAATTGTTTATAGCGAACTCCATCCTTTTTATGACAAAATATTATTTTTTAAATGCTTTGTGGATGACTTATTTTTTCAGTGGGCTGGTTCATAGGTTCATAGGTTCATACTAGGCTATATGTCCTAGGGCATTTATAAGCCTAGCCAGAGTGTGTTTGGCTTTCGCCACCCATTTTAAATTAATTTTGTTATGCCCTTTTTCGAGGTTAGTATACTGTGCCTCTGTCTAACAGTGACACAGAAGTGATACCCAGGGTAAACCTACGATCTCCCATCCACTCATCAAGATTCCTCTTGAAGAGAGTCAATGAGGGACTCTGCCTAACCTGGACTGGGATTTTATTCCAGAGTGAAGGGAGCCTCTGGGTTATGAATCTGTCCCTCCAGCATGCCCTATTTATTTCAGTGCTGAGGTTCAAGTCTCTCGAGCGTGTAGCTTGATGGGATTTGGATTTTCTGAGGTGCAGCATGTCCATTAATTTCGGGCTAGACATGGCTTTATACGTCAGGCACAGATCGCCTCTGAGCAGGCGGTATGCCACTGAGTAGAGCTGGAGTTTCTTTAACCGGGCAGCATATGGCATCTGTTTGAGCCCTTTGATCCTCTTGGTGAGGTACTTTTGGGGTCCTTCCAGTTGCTGCAGGTGTCTGGTAAGGTACATCCCAAAAGAGGCATTGTACTCAATTATGGGCCTGATGAGGGATGAGTAAAGAGGCACGATGACGTCCCCTGATCTAGATGTGAATCCCTTCATGATTAGGTGGGCTATATAAAATGTTTTTCTAACCACTTTGGCCACGTGGGTGTCAAATGAGAGATTGCTATCAACTTGGGTCCCCAGGTCCCTAATTACTTCTTCTGTACTTAATGGATTACCACCTATGTGGTAATTTGTGGGCACTTTGTTTTGCCAAAGGGGATGACTATACACTTTTTGGCGTTTAGCTTGAGGCCATGGCTCTGGCACCAGTTGTCTGTTTCTATGAGGCCGTTTTGGAGGATGCTTGTGTCGGCTGGAGAGTCGATTATGGCGCCCAGTTTGCAGTCATCTGCGAACTTGGTCAGCCACAGTCCTTCCGTGTTGGCCTGTCCCTCCGAGAAATATATACTGAACAAGAGAGGTCCCAGGACTGAGCCTTGTGGGATGCCACTTGTAACTGGTTTGGAGTCTGACATGGCTCCAGCAATTCTAACCATGTGGGTTCTGTCCTTGAGCCAGTTTGCAACCCATCTAGTGACATAGGGGTTTATATTTAAGCTGGTGAGCTTATCTATAATGCCCAAGTGGGGTATTGTATCGAAGGCTTTTGCGAGGTCCTGATAGGCTGTGTGGACCACCTTCCCCTCGTCAATGGCCTTGGTGACTGTTTCAAAGAAATCAACCAGGTTTAAGAGGCAGGATCTGCCCTCAACAAAGCCGAACTGGGTAGGATCCAGTGTCTGTAGGTCCCCAATATCTTTATTTATGAGGTCCATGATGATCCTTTCCATAGCTTTGCAGACCAAGCTAGTCAGGCTTATGGGGCGATAGTTTCCAGGATCCGTTGAGGCACCACCTTTGTGGAGAGGGATCACTGTTGCTGTACGCCACTCTTTGGGTACATATCCTGTAGTAAGGCTGAGATTGAACAGTAGTTTTATGTTTGGGTTTAGCTCTTCTTGGAGTTCATGTAGGACGCAGCCCGGGACACCGTCTGATTGATACTGTGTTTTTTGCTTTAGAGAGGGCGGCTCTTACCTGAGCATCTGAGATGTCAGGGGGGCAGCACTCTGCTGGGATAGATATTTGCCCTTTTGGTGGGGAGAAGTTTGCGCTGAACCTGTCAGCTAGGATGTTTCAATGTCTGTGGGTTTGGTGTATTTTTTTGTCATTTTGGACTAATTCTGAGCATGTCTGGGAATTCCCACCCAGGTTCCTAACATAACTAAAGAAAGCCTTGTGATTATCCTTAGTGTCCTGTGCAATTTTTCTCTCGAAGCTGGCCTTAGACGATTTTATGAGTGCCCGTAGTTTTTTGCTAATACTGAGCAGAGATGCCTTCCCTTTTTGGGATTTTGCTCTATCATGTAGTAGCTTCCTCCTTCTATTGTATAGTTTGTTTATGGCTGGGGTCCACCAGACAGGATGTCTGCCTTTGGAGGATTGGGTCTTGGTTTTATTTGGGATTGCATGATCCATGCATTCCTGAAGGTGTTCATAGAATGCGTTTATAAAGGATTCTGAGGTTTGGGCCATATTTTCCACAGGCCCGGGGACTTTGAAGGATTCCACCTTGGTTTTGAGGAGTGTGAAATTTGCTTTAGAGAAGTTTTTCACTGTGGTTTTCTGGGCAGAGGGTGGGGTCAGGATGTGAATATCCAGTGATATTAGTTTATGGTCTGATCTTACCAGTGAGGGATACACTTCTGGTCTGGAGCATAGAGTCCCCATGTTGGTGATGATCAGGTTCAGTATGTTTTCCCCTCTTGTGGGAGTGGTAACAAGTTGTTCCATAGCATTTGAGTTTATAAATTCTAGGAACCTTTGGGCTAGGGTGTTGGAGCTAGTGTAATGCTCCCAGTCTATGTTTGGGTAGTTGAAGTCGCCCAATATAATGGTGTTTGGAGAGACCTTCATATTTTCCAGTGTTCTCAGGAAGGCCGAGTGGGGTTCCTGGGTTTGGGAGGGTGGTCTGTAGCAGGCTATAAACTGGAAGGAAGTTTTACCCACTGTTAGTTGGTAATGATGCTGAACTTGAAGTATATACAGAATATTTAAATAGAACCACTAACATTTTAAAATTTACAGCACAGTTTTCTGTGGATACCATCAATTATTTGGATGTTAGTCTAACTACATGTAGTGGATGTATTAATACTTCGATATATAGTAAAGAGATGCACTCCAACCAATATGTCCACAGAAATAGTATGCATGTCGCACACACTTTTAAGGGTGTAGTCAAAGGACAAATGCTAAGATCCAGTCAACTAAACACAGATGAGGCCAGCTTTATATTGGAACTGGACAGAATGACCACAGATTTTAAATGCTGTGGTTATAATAACTCACTGTTAAGACATACAGTAGATGAGGTTATTATGGAAAGAACAGGCAAAGCAAGACCCCACTTTTCTAGTAGTGCTAGCCATGTTAATTCTGGTCATAATTCCACTAAAAATATTTTATTTTTATTTGTTTTACATTTGATAACCGGGGGTGTCTGACTGAGCCGAAAAGGCTCTTTTTCAGCAGAGGCCCAGGGAGAAAAGCTCCACATAGAAAAATTACAGATACATTTAGATATTTAGACATGATTGGTATACACACAAATTATAATAGACATGTTTTTACAGTGGTATGCAGCACATCAACAGTTACAGTGGAGAGAATAAACAAGAAAATATTAATTTAAAAATAAAGGTTATTAATAGATTTGTGGTGTACAGCTGAAATTTGGAACATAGGTAGAATACATACATAGTACACAGATACAGTACATACATTGTACATTAGCCAGTGTTTGTGAGTAGGAGTGAAAACTATTATCAAGTAGCCTGGGGAGCAATCATGGCACTGCCAACTTTGCTTGAGATGTTGCATAATGAGGTTTTTAAAGGAGTCTTTGGACGATGTATTTTGTAGGCTAGTGGGAAGAGAGAGTTCCATTTTTTAGCCACTGAACTACTATACAGTGTGTCTCCAAAGCTATTGTAGCCTTTTGGCTGAGTGATGTTGTACTAGGTTTTTGAGGGCAGGACACTTATTGGGGAGGTAATAGATAGAATGACAGAGGCAGAGTTGATTGTAGGTTAGGAGGTTGGGCAGTTCAAGCCAGTGAAGCTTTCTCAAAGCAGTACAGTGATGAGTTCTATATGAGCAATTTGCAGCAAAGCAGGCAATTCTGTTATAGCAGGCTTCCATTTTGCTTAGTTCAGTTTTGCTGAGATTAGTCAGAATGGGAGATGCATAGAGTAGGGTGGATAGAAGTTGGGAGCAAGCAATGGCTGATCTTGTGTTGTTGTTAAGAAATGGTTTGATATGGTAGAGTGATCCCAGATTGGTATGTACTTTTTTAATCGTTAAGTTGAGATGACTAGCAAATTTTAGGTGGAAGTCTATGGTTATTCCCAATAGCTTAACCTGTGCCAGTGGAGCGATTGGAGTAGCATTTGTGGAGTAGATAGTGAATTGACTGTTATCAGTATTTTTTTGAACTGGTTATAATCATAAGCTGAGTTTTCTTTGTATTGAGGATAAGTTGGGCTTTGGTAAGGTAGTTTTCAATGTCAGAGAATGCTAGTTGAGTTGTTTGCAGGAGGGTGGGAATGTTTTGTGCAGCCCAGATTAAGGTAGTATCATCTGCAATTTGAATGATAGATACATGCTGTGTGGAGGTATGGAGGTCATTTTTGAAGATTGTGAATAGTAGTGGTCCTAAGATAGAACCCTGTGGGACTCCTATAGTTATGGGCAGCTGAGGAGAGAGAAAATGTTCCCATTTCACAGCTTCATACCTGTCAGTTAAGTAGCTTTGGAACCAGGTAAGAGTGGAATTTGATAGGTGATATAGGTTTAGTTTGTTTAGCAGGATTTGGTGCGAGACTGTGTCAAATGCTTTGGACATATCCAAAAAAAGAGTTGACACCTGCAGGCCTTTGTTTTTGAGACGGTTTACTGCACCTGTGAAGCAGAGGAGGGCTGTAGTGGTACTATGGGCAGGTCTGAAACCATGCTGAGTAGGTGACATGTTGTTGCTGTCTAGGAGATATTTTAGCACCTGGGTATGGATGCATTTTTCTAGGATTCTGGCCAGGGGGGAGAGTAAAGCAATGGGTCTGTAGTTATTAAGTTCAGCAGAGGTCTTGCCTTTATGTATGGGTGTAACATAAGATATTTTCCAAAGTTTGGGTACATAGTTTTCAACAATTGATCTGTTTATGAGAGTAGAGATTGGGATAGCAATAGCATCTGCTGTGAGTTTCAAGAAATAGCTGGGGAGTAGGTCGGCTGCTGTTTATGAGGTTTTTAGTTTGGAAAGCATGCTTTTGATTGAAGTGGTGGAAACTGTTTTGAGAGTAAAGCTTGTATTAGTGTCATTTATGTTGGGGGGATAGTGAGGTAGGAACTGTCCTGTGATACTAAGGATAGAATTGAGTTCACAAAGTGGGAGTTGAATTGTGTTTCAATGGGAACTTTAGTGTCAGGGGGTGATTGGTTTGGGGGTAGCCTTTTGGGTGGGTTTTAGTAGCTGGTTTACATTTTTCCAAAATTTTGGGGGGTTGTGTTGATGTTTAGTTTGTAATGTTGTGTAGTAGGATTTTTTGTCCAGCATAATGTATTTTTTTGCATTGTTGTGCAGTTCTTGGTACTTAGTTAGGCTTTATGTTTCTTTTGTTTTTTTTATAGTAAAGCCAGGCAGTGTCTCTGGACTTGAGGATTTGTTTGGTTTCTTTACTGAGCCAGGGGTTGGTAGAGGTTCTAACCTTGATTTTGCGCAATGGAGCAACAGTGTCTAGGTGTTGTAGAAATGTTTTGTTGAAATATGCTACAGCCTGGTCAAGTGGGTGGGTTTTTTTTTGGGGGGGGGGGTCCATTCACAGTTACAGAGTAAAGTATTGAGGACCTCAGGAGAGAATTTTTTTGTGTTTCTAGTGGATTTATAGTTAGTGGTTTTGCATATGCTTGTTCTACTAAGTATAAGGTATATCATGCTGTGGTCACGTAAGGTGCCTGCTATAATAATATATGCTATGTCACGACAGAGGATGTTAAGAACATTATTAGAAACAACTGGGGTATTCTTAAAAACATGCCTGAGATAATCAGAATAATTGGAAAGGTCCCCATGTTCACATATTGTACCTGTCTGAATTTGAAACAAAGATTATGCTATAAGGACTTTAAAAATATTAAAAAGTTGAATATAAGTAGAAAACAGGGTACATTTCCTTGTTATAGTTGCATATGTTATGATGATTTAAATACAAGTTGCAATTTATACATCCTAACACTAAGAAGAAATATACTTTCAGGTGTTTTGCAACTTGTAATATCACTGTCATTGTGTATATGGCATGCTGTAAGATGTGTCAGGCATTCTACATAGGGAAATGCACAAGAAGGTTGAAGGACAGAATTATTGAACACAAATCTGAACTCCGTAGAGAGGTAGCAACTAATGCTTTGGGTAAGCATATGAGGGAGAAAGGAAGTACACATACTTTTAACTTTAGAGTGATTGACATCAGACAGAAGAAAAAAGGGGGGGGTCTTAATAATGAGTTGGAAGTATGGGAATACTCATGGATCACACTTTTAGAAGCTGATTGTTTTCCAGGTTTAAATACAGCAGTAAGTATTAAACCTGTTTTAAAAAGAAGACAGTTAACTTTGAAATAACATCTTGTGTGGATGGGTCTTAATTAAATGTTTTACTTATTTTATGGCTGTACTGACTTTCAGTAACATTTTACCTGTATATATGCCTTTAAACTGAAGTGCTTAATATAACTGTGTCATGTGATTAGTCTTATGGTTTGAATTTACTATTTAAATGAAGGAATTTGATCTCTTTTTTTACACACTGATGAAGGGTTGATTCCGAAAGCTTTATGATTCTTTTCCTGTTTGGAATAAACACTATTTTTTACCTCAAAGTTTCCAGGATTTGGATATTTTTACTACTGTAACTGGAGAAAAAACATGTGAATGCAGAGATTGCATGCATCCTCTGCACAGAAAGCACCACAGGAAGAAATGAACTACACAGTCTCTTGCTATGTGTCACAGTGCTACCTAATGTGCCATCCACACATTCCCAAATCCAGCATAAAAATATACAATCCCTTTCCCAGTACTCAGGAATACGTTCCTAGTAGGTCCACAATTAGGTCTTCTTAGAAGTTTTCATATCAGAATCGATGGATTCAGAGCACAACTGGTGCTTCTGCTTTTGGGTTGCGTACTGTCTTTTCCATGTCTAATTTATGTCAGTTTCAGCTCTACCAGCCCCTATGGTAAAAAGCTGCCTTGATGATAATGTGAACAAATCATGAAGTTCTTCACAATGATCACTGCTGCAGTAGCCAAAGCTAAATGGGTTATATCCTACATAGGATGTAACAGCCATCCAGCTTTCAAAGCTTCACGGTACTTTCCACACACCTAAACTGTTAGTCATCTTGGTCTGAGCTATTAAAAAGACAGGTTTGGGGCACCTGGCCCTTTAGAGCTCTCTGAATGCTGAAGAGAATGACCCTTTCCTGGCTTCAGAGGGTCAATAGTCAGCTTGTGCTCTTCCATTGTCGGGCAGATAATTTCCCATTGGTGTACTTTTGTGTTTGATAGGTTAAAAATTATTTAAATATTCTAAAAATGTTTTTCTGTGGAGAAACTGTGTTTAAATTGCTTCTGGGAGTTGGTAAAATGTGGTAGTATTTTTTTTACTGTGTGTTTATTGGGAAAAGTGTTTTTATACTACTTTTAAAATTTTATCTGGCATGTGCTACTTAGATTACCCTGGGAAAGAGGCATCATTTTTGGCTTGACCATGGAGCAGATTACCATTCCCACAGTTGGTCCTTCCAGACATAAAAAGTAAAAGTTAAATAACCAGCCCCTTTGTCAGCAGAGCAGGATAGCAATTTGCCTCAGTGGCAGGTAAGTGACTCTGCTGTGGCCATTAGTTGTACCTCAGACCTCTCATCATTTACCCCAGATCCCTCTGGTATAGCACCTACAGCCACTACAAACTGAGGGATGCCCACCTCTTCTGTGTCTGTTAAGGTCCCCACAGTGGTGAGGGAGAGCCACTCTTGTCAGTCCTTTCAGAGAGAGAACAGGGAAGACTTCCCTGTTTGGTCAGAATGTTATGCTCATCCCTGGGGAAGCTGCTACTGCCATTAATAACACTGTTGGCCTTAAGTTTCTTGTCAAAAAGAAACAGAAAAAATGACACACACACACACACACACACACACACACACACATATATATATGTGTGTGTGTGTGTATGTATATATATCTTTTCCTGCTCCAGTTTCACTGGAGTAGTTAAGTCTAGTTCTGGGTCTTATACAGGCTATTACCCTTCTTGTCAGGTGTTTCTGCTAAGAGAAAAAAGGATTTCTGTTTTCCTGAAGAGATTTAAGAAACTGACTCTGGAGAGGAGTGTGATGGGACAGGTGCAGTTTTTTTTCTCCTCAGAATTTTGATTCAGACTCAGAAGAGACCATGTTATCTGAATGTCCCCTGTCAAGGATTCTCTTTCTCTGAGACTATTTTGAGAATGTGCCAGTGGAGGATATGTTTGTCACAACCTGTGGTTTCCCTGATAGCCAGCCTGCAGCACCTGAGAAAGCAGACAGAATGTACACAGTTCTTAGTCTTTCACATTTGTAATCATGCATCCCAGACCTGGCCAGTAGCTACAGCACAGTCAATCCAACTGCTGCCAAGCATTTTGTTAACTCTAATCCTTTCCTTCTGACAAGGATGGTAAAACAATTGATAAGACTGGGAAAAAGTGTATGCTTCTGTGACTTTAATTTTTAGAATTTTGAATTCTAATGCTCATATGTTAAAGTTTATTCCACTTGTTTAAGTTTGAGGAGTGTTTTATCTGCAGTTCCTTCCAGTGAGGAAAAATCTGCTTTGTATAGCTTAGTTTCCTTTATTTCTCAGGTCACTACTTATTTTTAAAGTGTGTTTATGACTCTGTAGATACTACATCCAGGGCTGTTGGCCCTGGTACTTTGTTGAGGAGGTTTGCCTGGCTGCATTCTCAGAACATCCCAGATGATGTAAAAATTAAATTTTGAATTCAGCTTTGTAGAGAGATTTTTTTTTGGTCCCTCTGCTGCAAAGGTTATCAAAAATGTGATGAGAGGGTTAAGCTGCTAAAGTAAATCCCTTAGATTTATCAGTCCTCCTCAAAATTTTCCAAGGGTTTTTCTGCTTCTTTGCTCAGTTTTATCAAGAAACAAAACAAACACTCTCAGCAAAATGCTGGTAGGCAGACATCTAAAAACAATGGCAGGTAGGTTTCAAAAATAAAGTAGGAATCTCTTCCCTAAAACAAAGGACAGTTAAATAAGTCAGAATGACTATGTAAGGGACCTTGTCCCCCTTCTACCCTGGTAGTCCCTTATGCCTTCCAGAAAGTCTGAATCTCCATTTCTCTATTTGTCAACAGCTTGATAAATGGGTCCTGAGACTGATTCGGCACTTTCCCGGGAATTATTCCATATTCACCAACCCAAACTATTCTATTTCTTCTTGTCCTACACCATGTTTTTTCAGGGGGTAATAGAAATAGTCCTTTCTCCCCATTGGGGAAGAGGTTTTTATTCAAGAGTGTTTCATTTCCCAAAGAAAGAAAGAAAATGCATGGAAATTAGTTCTGGACCTTACTTTCTTAAACCAGTTTGTAATAGTGTCCAAGCTGAAAATGTTTTCATTGCACAATCTTTTACTTCCTCGCTTGAGTTTTTTTGGTAACTATAGTTTTAAAAGATGCTTATCATCACATTCCCATCCATGGAGACTTCAGATGAGTGTTATTTGTCTGATCATGTTATCAGATGTCTTCCTTACCCTTTGGGCTATCCACTGGTCCAAGAGTGTTCACAAAGTGTCTGTCTCCAGTTATAGTACATTGCAGGCTTCAGGATAGCCACATTTTTAATTTGTAGATGACTAGCTTATCTTTGCAGAATCTCTTTTTAAAACTGTCAGGAATCTGTCATTTTGGTGAGAGATCTCCTACACAGGCTGTGATTCCAAGAGAATTTTCAAAAGTCTTTTTGGACTCCATCACACTGGACTGTGGTACTGGGATGTCTGCTAGACAACTCAGTACAGAGACCTTTTATTTCACAGGAAAATAGATCTATATTTAGATTAAATACAAGGGTTTTCCATGCAGAATTCTGTCACTGTGTAGGAATACTTCAATATTCTGGGTGTCATGGCATCTATGATTCTCATGATACCCCTGGCTTGACTCCACATAAGAAAGATACAGTGGTATCTGAATGCCCTTTGGTCCCAGCATCAACACCCATTATCTTTTCAGATTCCAGTTCATGGATTTGTGAGAAGATAAATCACATGGTTGAGAAAACAAATATCCCTGAATCCAGGTGAACCTTCCCTCATCCACCTCCAAAGCAGTCAGTATACCCAGACACCTTGGACTTTGTTTGGGGAGCACTGTTAAGGGGGATTAAATTGCAAGGAATCAGCAACACCAAAAACAGATGCAAGCACATAAATGTAAAAGAGATGGTTACCCATATCAAGACAGTAAACTCTCTGAATCATCTTTCATCCCCAGGACCTCTTCAAGTGTTTACAAACAGTACAGACAATACCACGGGGATGTGGGACATAAACAAGCCAAGGAGAACCATGTCATGTTAGCATGGGATGTAGCTTTACAGCACAGTCTCACTCTTCAGACTTCCTACATTCTGTCAGAGTAAAACTGTGTGGCAGACAAATTGAGCAGGACAAGGGCAGGCCCTCACAAATGAAAACTAGATCAGAAGGTCTTCCAAGATTTGAGCCATCTGTGGGGGAGTTACTCAACCAGATGTTTTTTGCTTCCTCTTGGAACAATCATCTGGCAAAAAGTTTGCTCCAGGACTCCACACAAGAAGGCCTGGAAGATAGATGCCTTTTATTCTCTGTGGGCAGGAATTTTCCTGTATGCTTTCCACCCTTTCCACTGACATCCGGGGCACTTCTAAAGATTTAAATTGACTCCCCAAGATCATTGTGGTGACTGCCTATTGGCACAGACAACAGTGGTTCTCTCTTTTTTGGAATTGGCCAGGGGAAATTGCCACAGGCTTCCTCTCAGATTGTATCTACTCACTCAAAAACAGAGGTGCTTGATACATTCTGACCCCAAACAACATCAACTGACTGCCTGGATGATAGTGTCTTAATGCCTTTTTGGCATCTGTTTACTGAGGACATGCATCACATACTAATGGAGTTAAAAAGCCTGTTACTAGAAAATCATATATTGGCAAATGGAAAATGCTTTCTAGTTGGTGCAAGCAATGTAACCATTACCCCTTAAGGGCTAGTGTTTCTCTAGTTTTGCAATATTTCTGTGAGTTACTTCCCTATGGCCTGTCTTACTCCTCTGTAAAGGTTCATTTGTCAGCCATTTCAGCATGTCTACCCATAGAACCCCCTATTTCAAGGTATTCCCATGTCAAAATGTTTTTGAAAAGGTTTTTGCAATAAGAGACCTTTAGGAAAACTGATGGCTCCTCCTTAACATCTGAATTTTACATTAGAGATGCTAACACGTGTTACATATGAACCAGCCCATCTGGCTGACTTGAGCTTCTTAACATGGAAGACACATGCAGGCTCTTATAGTGGGTCAGCCTTGTCTCATTTCCACAGAGACAGGGTTTCCTTAAGAACTAATCATTTGTTATGCCTAAAATGGTATCCAAGTTTACTTTTTAAGCCAGACTATCCATCTCCTTGTGTTCTTCTCTAACCCCCACAATGAGGGAAAAGGGATACTTCATATCTTGGGTACCACAGAGAAGTCCGGTACTATCTTGACAGAACAAAATCTTTCTGAACTTCCAATCAGTTTTCATTTCTTCTGAAGGTAAGAAGAAGAGACAACCTGTATCAAAGCAGACTATTTCCGAATGGATGTCTCAGGCTATTACTTTTTGTTATTCCCACCAGAAAAAAAGTATTCCCAGCAGGGTGAAGGTACTTTTCGACCAGGACCTTGGCTTCTTCTATGGCTTTTTGGGAAGGATTATACTGTAGAATTATTCTAGAAGCAGCAACCTGGTCCTCTACATACTTTTACAAACCACTGCAAGCTAGATTCTTTCTCCAGTTCTAGGTCAGGCTTTGCTAGGACTATTCTCCATGGGCTCCTGGACCCATGTCGGTCAACCTTCCAGTTGTTATAAGTGATTATAATCTACCCATATAACTTAGGCTACTGCAGAACTGATCAATATGAAGAACATAATTCAGTTTTGTAAGTAACCTTATTATAACTGTAAATCTTTAAATGATCCCTGATACAGTAGCCACTTCCTCACTCCATCCCCCTTATTTTTTTAGTGTATTTTTTATGCCAGGGTGTGGACATTTATTTTTGTTGTTCTTAGTCACGTTCTCTTAAGGCACAGCCTCCCTGTCTCAGTTGACTTGTAGGCTCTGAAGGGCTTGATGCCCAAATCTGTCTATTTAGTGAGCTCATCTCAAGGTGACTAATGGTTTGGGTGCATGGAAGGTGCCTCAAAGCTTTGGAAGCTGACTGGCTGTTATATGCTTTGCAGGCTATGACCTATATAGCTAAGGCTATTGTAGCAGTGGTCATTTGAACATCTACCATTAAGCAAATTTACTTACACAACTGTAGTTTAGCTTGTATGCTGAATATACACTATGCGTAATGATCACTGCTAACTTTTCTTTTTTAGTACTTGAGTAAACTCATCCAAATTATAAAAATGGGTGTAAATGACCTGAGGCATACCTCACTGGACTCTATGAAAAGAGACAATATGGATCTTTCTGAATATCTGTCACAGACAGGTATGCGCCTTGCATTGAACAGCTTTTTACTGTCACCAAGAATGATGCCACAGTATGACCAGAAAATTATAGATTGTAACAATTAGCTTTGTTTCTAGTTTCACTCCAGAGGAATCCAATATTTATCAGCACAGAAGGACATGGTTAGCAGATCACTTTTCTTTGCAAAGAATGGTCTCCACCTGTCCTCCCTGAGCTTTCGGTTATTGGCCAAAACCTTATCCATCAATGCAATTTTAAGGTGTTACTGCTCAATGCTAGGAGTCTAAACTAGAAACTCCACACCTTACAAGTTCTATTCATTCAGGAGAATGCAGACATCTCCACTGTTACTGAGACTTGGTTTTAAAACCACAGAAAATACTCTGGCAGTGGGAGGTTACAGGCCTTCCATAAACTTAGACCAACAGCAGCACAGACAGGAAATAAAGGTGGAGGTGTCTCAATCCACATTAGCAGCAAATACAACTCTAGGATGCTTAAGCAGGATGATAGCCTAGAGTTCAACCATGTCTAAGTCTCCATAGACAAGGTCCCTTACCAGGTCCTGGCCAGCTAAGGGCCTCTGTGACCCACAAAGCTCATATCTCTTACCTGTACCTACTACAGATGCTTACCATCTAACCAAATACCCTATTCATGGGAAACTTTAACTACCCCTCTATACACTGGGAAATGTACACTGCCTCTAACTCACAGGTACAATGTTTCCTGGAGGTTATCAACACAACACCCTGGAACAGATAGTGCACTCTCCAACCAGAGGATCAAACATATTCGACCTAGCACTCACCACCATGGAAGAGCATTGCACTGCCTTCCCCATGTCATGTCCTCATTGGTGAAGTTGGGCCACAAAACTGTCTCCCTCAAAATAAAAATCAGCCCAGTAAACCCATAACAGAAACTACTCTAAAGCAAACTAAATGGTTTTAAGCAACAGTTTGCCAAAATTTACAGCTCCCCCAAACCCCAGGTACATAGCTACCTATGTAGAATTATTTACAGGAACCCTGGACAAACATAAAAATGTCTGCATTAAGGGTGCCATACCTACCAAAAGTATACCCAGATCTAACACCAAAAAACAAACCACACTGGTAGAATTCTTATCTTAACAGGCTGTATAACAAAAGAAAAAAATCATGGCCAAAATCTGAAAGATCAACTCTCATAGAGACAAGAGCGCTTTGATCCAACTAAACATGAAACTAAGAGGTGTAATAAAGTCCATTACATCCAGTTATGAGCTCAGCATAGGATCCCAGGCTAAGGACAATCACAAAGCTTTCTTCAGTTATGTCAGGGACCTTAAAGCTGATTCTCAACAATGTGCAGAACTGGTGTCAAATGGCACAGCCTTCACTGACCAGGGTGACATGGCAAATCTACAGGCTGCTAAAGTTAGCTCTAGCCATTGGCCACCACTACCACCTGTGAAATCCTGTCTAGCATATCTCTCCATCTTTCAACAGGAAGTAAGTCCTGAGCTGCTCACTAAGGCCAAAATCACTGTTTCAATGGGCCCTGGCAATATCACCGGTTGTTTCCTAAATGGCCTAAAACATACCTAGCAGGACCACTTGAGGCACTCTTCAACTACAGCCTCAAAATAGGTTACATGCCAGGTAAATGGTGGGCTGCAATAGTCATCCCTCTTCATAAGGTTGGACCATCAACTGACTTTGAGAACTACAGGCCCATTAGTCTGACAAGTCTAATATGCAAAGCCATGGAACAAATCTTCACGAAAATAAAATTTTCATGAAAACAAGGACATTAGCAACCTTCAGACACTGGACTCATCCTAGTTTGGTGTTGTTAAGGGAAGGTCTTGCCTACTTAACCTGGTCAACTTCTTTGAGAGGAACACCATGGCTATGGATGAGGTGCAAATGGCGCATACCACCTACCTTTACCTGGCCAAGGCATTTGATACAATATCCCACTCACGTATTGTTGACATACTCTTAGAAGTAGGAATAAATCCCTACATAACTGGCTGGATTACCAGCTGACTCACAGATAGGACCCAGGAAGTCAGGGTTAATGAGACCACCTCCACCAAGACACCAGGGGAGTATCACAGGGCTCCATGTTGAGCCCCCTCCTGTTTGGCGTCTACTTCTTGGAAGTCAAATTAATGTCAAAGGCATCTGGCTCACCAAGTTCACAGGTGACTGTAAATTGGAAGCCATCATCGATTCCCCCATAGCACTAACATCATACAAGAGGATCTAACACAAACAAATGATGGGTGTAAAATCCATGAATTAATAATCAATACAAAGAAATGCATTATAGTGCCCTTTGGGAAATCTTCCACCATAGCCAATTACTCCAGTGATAAAACATCCCTAAACACTGACCCAATAGTTAGGGATCTGGGAAAGTATATATACAATAATCTGGCGTTCGGCCAACATGTAGCCAAGATAGTGAGAAAATCATTCTCTGTCACCCAACTCATAAGTAAGCATATGGCATCCATGTCCAAGGAAGTAATAGTACTACTCTACTCAGCCCTTTCCAGAACTGGCATAGAGTACACTGCCTCATTTGGCATGTACCTAAGCAAGCACTTGCAACAGTTAGAATGCCCTCAAAGGTTCCTCACCAGGAGAATCCGGGGTGCATGTTTTGTTGATGCTTAAAATTATTCAACTAAGATAGGATGTGCAGATATTCCGAATCATCACCATCAACAGCAGCAGCTTCCCCTTTTTTGCCATTGTTGTCAACATGGATTTGGGGTGTCATGTCAGCTGTCACTCATCTCTTGATTCAGTGCTATTCTCCTATACCTTCCGTGGCAATCATGCCTGGCAGTTGCAGGTCTTCTCTTACACAATCCATCCATCTCTTTGTAAGATGTTCTTGTTTCCTCTTGCCTCCTTGCTTTCTTTCCCAAATCCTCTTAATCAAATTGTTTTCTGCCTTCATTCACATGTGCCCAAACCACCATAATCTGTTCTGTTTGACCTTCTTTGTGACTGGAATTATTGGCTTCTGCTCTGATGTTATCATTTCTCTGTGTATCCCACAGTGTACATCTTACCACCCATCTCAAGCACTTCATCTTCATTACTTCTGGCTTCTTCAGCTGCTGTGCCTTCACTGCTCACATTTCTGTGCCAGTAGTACTAGCTGCACAACTGCTGTTTTTTACAGCACACTTTTCAGCTTCTTTGGCATGCTCCTGTCACGTTACCATTGATACTCTGGACCATTTGGCTGTAGCCCCTCTGATTCTAGCTTTGACCTCCTCATTCAGACTTCCCTTCTCCTCAACTTCTCTTCCCATATACTTGAAGCTGTTAACATTTTCCACTTTTCTCCCTTCTGTATCCATTTTTAGCTTCTTCTGATTTCCCCCATTTACTGACATGGCTACTGCATTGTCTCTAGTCAGTTTCATTCCATGTTCATTCAGTTTTGCATTCCATTCCCCTATAATTTGCTGAAGTCCATGTTCTAAGCCTGCTTTTAGTGCCACATAACCTGCAAACAGTAGCTTTGCTGATCTGTCCCCTCCAATCTACTTAGTAATTTAGTCCATTACCATTATGAACATCAGTGGTCTCAGAGCTGAACAGTGATGCACACCCACTCCCATTGGGAACCCTTCTACGAGTATGAATATTGTTTGTACCTGTGTCATTGGGTCCTTGTACATAGCTTGCACTAATTCTACCAGTGTTTCATGGACTTTGAACCATTGCAGGACTGTCCAAATCAGCTTTCTCAGGACCTTTTTGCATATCTTCTCCAAGTTTAGGCATACCCATCTGGACATTTCCCTCACTTGCAACTTCTTTTCCACTGTCCCACTGAAAACACTGGGTTGATTGTGCTGCATCCTGAAGTAAATCTGAGCTGCTTATCTCCAAACTTACTTTTGACTTCTCTTCAAATTCATTTAATTATCCTTTAAAGCACTTTCATGCAGTGTAACTGAGGTTTGCTACTTTTGCAATTCTCACAGTTGTGAAAGCCTCCTTTGTTTTTGTACACTGGCAGTAAAATGCTTATTCACAAATGAACACTGGTATAGGCTTTTATCTCCATACCCTCAGGAGCTAATTCTCTCCTAACTTAGCCAACATCTTGATTGTATGTGCTGTGGTTTAATCTGAACCTTCTGCTTTATCTTAGTGCTGTTCCCTTTCATCTAGGGTGGTATAGGCATTCATAATGCCTACAGGGGAAAAAAAAAGATTATTTTATTACAGCAACACATTTCTTTTTTGAGTATCTTCATATGAGCATTTTGAAAAGGACTTAGTTTACAGCAAGGCTATTGGCTGCATTGCTTAATCATACCATTGTCATTAAAATACTTGCAGATTTTTAGGTCATGACAGTAAGACGCTGTCCGGTTCGATTCTCAGCTAGAGTGTCTTCTGCGTGGAGGCATGCATGAATGGGCGTACCTTCGTTGAAGGTTGTGCGTCAGGGCTGGTAACTCGGCACGTAAAAATCAACTACCAATCATTAGCGGACCGGAGTTCCGCTGTGGCGACCCCTAACCAGGAAAAGCCGAAAGACACAACAACAACTGTACTTATACAATGGGTTAAAAGTGGTTGGATAATAGATAGTGGAGATAAAACTACCAACATTTGACCAGTACATGCAATGAACAGAGTTTTTTGTTAACCAGGTTAATCCCACAAAGCTTATGGTTTGTTTTAAGGCAAGACCTCAGGTATTACTTATACTGACTGAAGAAATGTGGCCAGGCAGCCAGGGAAATTCTTCATCTCTTCTATCTGACATGGGATCTTTTGCACCCACACTAAGCTACTACATCCTCAGGCAGACAGGGTCTTAGTTTGACTTTTCATCTGAAGAATAGCACCTTAGAACTGCAGCAAAATCCCCTACCCCCAATGCTGCATTACACTGTCAGACTAGAATATTAGTTTTACCTGCTGTGGTAATTGAACCTACACCATTTTGATCTTCCAGGCATCAGATATGATTATGCACCATGTTGACACAAAAATAATGAAATTATTAATAAAGGATGACGGTATAGAACTATTGCAAAGAGGGTAAGTAAGATCAGCATATTTTGTCTGAGAGTAATAATTTAACAATATTCAGAAAAAAAAGTAAAAATAATGTCCTTCAGACTTGTTTGTGTCTTTTGGCTTTTCCCAGTGAGGGGTCGCCACAGCGGAACTCCGGTCTGCTAATGATTGGCAGTAGATTTTTATGTGCTGGCTTGCCGCGCCTAAAGCACAACCTTCAACGAAGGAATGCCCATTTACGCATATCGCCACACAGAAGAGGCTCTAACTGAGAATCGAACGGGCAACGTCTAACTGTGAGGTGACAATGCTACTAATACAGAAAAATCCATTATACACTTTAGGTGGGGGTACACATGGAAAAGGAAGGGATATGTCTAGATAAGCATCATATCATTAGGGAATATATATGTATGATATGTAAAAGTGCTATAAAACAGGTTGTATTATCAGATTCATGAAACCTTGAACAAAAGATATTGTGAACCCTGTGTTCAAAATTTTAGTAAAGTTAGAGGTAGCTGCTACAGCTGGGAACCCATATCTAATATAACTCAAACTAATGAGTGTCAAAGAAATTTATTCCAAAAAGTAGAAGGCATGGAAAAGAACTATACATCTATGGATTAAAAATGCTGCATCTGTTTTTATTAAGCTACATAACAAGGAGGATTGTGGCCTTCAGGACTTCTGAGAATGAATATTTTCCTGTCTGGGGCAGTAAAGATTAGGTTGTTTAACTGAACTGAGAGGATATAAGCACAGAGTTCAGAAAATACACAGTAAAAACAGATGTGTAACCTGGTTTACAGAAAGCATTGTAAAAGAATAGAATGATTTGCCCAGTAAAATCAGAAAGGCTCTAAACATTGACATTTAAGACTTAGATGAGTACATGAGGAAGGAACCCTGAATGCTGCTGCTTTAATTAGGCCAGGAAGGCATGCCTGTAAACTGGAGGCTGCAAAAATCCTTCTTATCTGTATACACAGTGGATAACAATTTCATGCATATTTATGTTTGTGTGTATATTTATTGTATGTGTATATTTTGTGACTAGTTTTCTCTAGAAGTGTTTTCATAATCTATGTAATTTATGTCACATTTTGCCACAGTGGTTTGTGTGGTTCTGGTCTGAAAAACATTGTTCTAAATGAGGTCTACCGGATTAATAGAGCATGATACATATATGTTTCTAAAGCCTCCTATCTTCAGCCTGTTTCCTCACTGTGACGTTTGAGCTTTATGTACATAAAGCAAAATGGGAACTTTTTGAGCTTCGAGCCATTTCTAAGTTGTTAGTTGAGCTGTTTGTAACAGAAGGTTTTTTTTTTTTTTTTTTGAATGCTTGAAGGCTTGCAAATCTTTTGTCAGCCTACTTGATTTATTATTTTTTTTGAAAATCAAGGTAGTGAGGGCAGACGGTCGAACATTCCTTCCGCACATGGTATCCTAGATTATTTCAAGCTGTCCTACTGCCACATTTCTCTGCGTTTCCCATCCTTGGGAATCCGTGCCTTATTTTATGTTTACATGTACAGGACTTCATAATGTGCTTGCCCTTTAAATGTCTGTAGCACGATCTGGCAGCTGTTCCTTTACTCCTGGGAATAAGGGCATCCCCATTTTAAGTCAGTGTTTATCTACATGACTGGCAGATTGTTGTGTGTGCTTTTTTCACTACAGGAAGTGTGATAAGGATCTCCCTGGAATGGTTCACAGTCAGTCTGCCAGCCTCTTGGTCATTTCTGTCATGCATTTCAGGAATATTTTTAACTGTAGGGATTTCTTTAACTGCAGTTTATAGAACCATGCCTATCTTCTTCAAGCTCTGCATTATAGTTACTCTTGCTAAGAATGTTTACATTTCCACACATATTTTTCCTTTTTGCCTTCATATTAAAGTTAGTTTCATGTGAATTGGACATGAATAAAGCTGAGCGCACCGCTGATTTCCTGCTAATTTTGATGAGTGAGAAATATTCTCTACAAGTGAAATACCGTTTATTGATTATCTAGATATTTTTGTGCTGAACATTTATCCCCACAGCAGGCATTGCTGTTCATATCCTTTCTTACATTTGTCATTCATTTTTGTTTTCGTAGAAGCTAAATTAGCTTTCGTAATGTGTGGCGCGCATGCGCTAGACGTAACCATAAATGAAACATTGCTTATTTTACCTGCCTTTTGTCTTTTACTCTGTCAGTTTCATTCCTGTTTTTGTTTATTCATTTATTCATGTATTTATTTATATACTGATATATACATACTGTCCTAAAAATGCGTAGAAGTGAAATGTACTCATCATAGATTTGTTCAGTGATTATTAAACATTCTTCATGTGTATTTATAGATTCAGTGAGATACATAGTCGATAAGGAGCTCTGCTTTCAATAAAGGCTCAAAGGTTACTTGCGTTTTTGTAGTAGATCAGAACAAAATACAGTGTGATGCATCCAAGTCCAGTCCAGTACCTAAGCATGCACTGCAATTCATAATCATACCAACAGTGAGTGATAGGGCCAGCTACATTATCACAAAGACAACAAAGCATTTTTTTCTTATTTCTGCAGTTGTGAATAGTCTGATATATGTTTCTAAGAAACCTTTCTGTGCTACATGCAACAAAATATCATTATAGCCATACAGCTTTTCCATAAAATATATTTGTTTGTGATCTAGTGACCCATCCATGATAGTCAAGTATTGCAACCCCCATTCTCACAGAACAGTAAATGGTTATTTCCTTGGCAGTCTAATATATCTGTGTTGCCAGTCCTCAGTTCTAATGAAATCCTAACAAAACTGCCAGTGGGCTTCTGTTTTTCCTGCACCCAGAATAACCATCTCCTCTCCCTAGACTTCCCACAACTGATAGTAGAGTGTGATGTCTGGTACACTCCTTTCATCCCCCTCGAATGAGTTGTATGCAAGACAGCATTTGTATAATACTGGCCACATTTAGGTGATGGGCTTTGAATTTGCCCATTTTTTCCTGTATCATGGTTGTCACCAAAGGCTCTGGCTGGTTGTCAGCAAAGGCTCTGGTTGGTTGTCACCAAAGGCTCTGGTTGGTTATCACCAAAGGCTCTGGTTGGTTGTCACCAAAGGCTCTGGTTGGTTGTCACCAAAGGCTCTGGTTGGTTATCACCAAAGGCTCTGGTTGGTTATCACCAAAGGCTCTGGTTTACAGATATTAAAACAATGAGTTTCTCTTGCCATTAGCTGGCCTTCCTTGTATTATGCTGGTCATAGCTGTAGAGATATTAAAACAGTGAGTTTCTCTGGTCATTAGCTGGCCTTCCTTGTATTATGCTGGTCATTGCTGTAGAGATATTAAAACAATGAGTTTCTCTGGTCATTAGCTGGCCTTCCTTGTATTATGCTGGTCATTGCTGTAGAGATATTAAAATAATGAGTTTCTCTGGTCATTAGCTGGCCTTCCTTGTATTATGCTGGTCATTGCTGTAGAGATATTAAAACAATGAGTTTCTCTGGTCATTAGCTGGCCTTCCTTGTATTATGCTGGTCATTGCTGTACAGATATTAAAACAATGAGTTTCTCTGGTCATTAGCTGGCCTTCCTTGTATTATGCTGGTCATTGCTGTACAGATATTAAAACAATGAGTTTCTCTGGTCATTAGCTGGCCTTCCTTGTATTATGCTGGTCATTGCTGTACAGATATTAAAACAATGAGTTTCTCTGGTCATTAGCTGGCCTTCCTTGTATTATGCTGGTCATTGCTGTACAGATATTAAAACAATGAGTTTCTCTGGTCATTAGCTGGCCTTCCTTGTATTATGCTGGTCATTGCTGTACAGATATTAAAACAATGAGTTTCTCTGGTCATTAGCTGGCCTTCCTTGTATTATGCTGGTCATTGCTGTACAGATATTAAAACAATGAGTTTCTCTGGTCATTAGCTGGCCTTCCTTGTATTATGCTGGTCATTGCTGTAGAGATATTAAAACAATGAGTTTCTCTGGTCATTAGCTGGCCTTCCTTGTATTATGCTGGTCATTGCTGTAGAGATATTAAAACAATGAGTTTCTCTGGTCATTAGCTGGCCTTCCTTGTATTATGCTGGTCATTGCTGTAGAGATATTAAAACAATGAGTTTCTCTGGTCATTAGCTGGCCTTCCTTGTATTATGCTGGTCATTGCTGTACAGATATTAAAACAATGAGTTTCTCTGGTCATTAGCTGGCCTTCCTTGTATTATGCTGGTCATTGCTGTAGAGATATTAAAACAATGAGTTTCTCTGGTCATTAGCTGGCCTTCCTTGTATTATGCTGGTCATTGCTGTAGAGATATTAAAACAATGAGTTTCTCTGGTCATTAGCTGGCCTTCCTTGTATTATGCTGGTCATTGCTGTAGAGATATTAAAACAATGAGTTTCTCTGGTCATTAGCTGGCCTTCCTTGTATTATGCTGGTCATTGCTGTACAGATATTAAAACAATGAGTTTCTCTGGTCATTAGCTGGCCTTCCTTGTATTATGCTGGTCATTGCTGTACAGATATTAAAACAATGAGTTTCTCTGGTCATTAGCTGGCCTTCCTTGTATTATGCTGGTCATTGCTGTAGAGATATTAAAACAATGAGTTTCTCTGGTCATTAGCTGGCCTTCCTTGTATTATGCTGGTCATTGCTGTACAGATATTAAAACAATGAGTTTCTCTGGTCATTAGCTGGCCTTCCTTGTATTATGCTGGTCATTGCTGTACAGATATTAAAACAATGAGTTTCTCTGGTCATTAGCTGGCCTTCCTTGTATTATGCTGGTCATTGCTGTACAGATATTAAAACAATGAGTTTCTCTGGTCATTAGCTGGCCTTCCTTGTATTATGCTGGTCATTGCTGTAGAGATATTAAAACAATGAGTTTCTCTGGTCATTAGCTGGCCTTCCTTGTATTATGCTGGTCATTGCTGTAGAGATATTAAAACAATGAGTTTCTCTGGTCATTAGCTGGCCTTCCTTGTATTATGCTGGTCATTGCTGTAGAGATATTAAAACAATGAGTTTCTCTGGTCATTAGCTGGCCTTCCTTGTATTATGCTGGTCATTGCTGTAGAGATATTAAAACAATGAGTTTCTCTGGTCATTAGCTGGCCTTCCTTGTATTATGCTGGTCATTGCTGTAGAGATATTAAAACAATGAGTTTCTCTGGTCATTAGCTGGCCTTCCTTGTATTATGCTGGTCATTGCTGTACAGATATTAAAACAATGAGTTTCTCTGGTCATTAGCTGGCCTTCCTTGTATTATGCTGGTCATTGCTGTACAGATATTAAAACAATGAGTTTCTCTGGTCATTAGCTGGCCTTCCTTGTATTATGCTGGTCATTGCTGTAGAGATATTAAAACAATGAGTTTCTCTGGTCATTAGCTGGCCTTCCTTGTATTATGCTGGTCATTGCTGTAGAGATATTAAAACAATGAGTTTCTCTGGTCATTAGCTGGCCTTCCTTGTATTATGCTGGTCATTGCTGTAGAGATATTAAAACAATGAGTTTCTCTGGTCATTAGCTGGCCTTCCTTGTATTATGCTGGTCATTGCTGTAGAGATATTAAAACAATGAGTTTCTCTGGTCATTAGCTGGCCTTCCTTGTATTATGCTGGTCATTGCTGTAGAGATATTAAAACAATGAGTTTCTCTGGTCATTAGCTGGCCTTCCTTGTATTATGCTGGTCATTGCTGTAGAGATATTAAAACAATGAGTTTCTCTGGTCATTAGCTGGCCTTCCTTGTATTATGCTGGTCATTGCTGTAGAGATATTAAAACAATGAGTTTCTCTGGTCATTAGCTGGCCTTCCTTGTATTATGCTGGTCATTGCTGTAGAGATATTAAAACAATGAGTTTCTCTGGTCATTAGCTGGCCTTCCTTGTATTATGCTGGTCATTGCTGTAGAGATATTAAAACAATGAGTTTCTCTGGTCATTAGCTGGCCTTCCTTGTATTATGCTGGTCATTGCTGTAGAGATATTAAAACAATGAGTTTCTCTGGTCATTAGCTGGCCTTCCTTGTATTATGCTGGTCATTGCTGTAGAGATATTAAAACAATGAGTTTCTCTGGTCATTAGCTGGCCTTCCTTGTATTATGCTGGTCATTGCTGTAGAGATATTAAAACAATGAGTTTCTCTGGTCATTAGCTGGCCTTCCTTGTATTATGCTGGTCATTGCTGTAGAGATATTAAAACAATGAGTTTCTCTGGTCATTAGCTGGCCTTCCTTGTATTATGCTGGTCATTGCTGTAGAGATATTAAAACAATGAGTTTCTCTGGTCATTAGCTGGCCTTCCTTGTATTATGCTGGTCATTGCTGTAGAGATATTAAAACAATGAGTTTCTCTGGTCATTAGCTGGCCTTCCTTGTATTATGCTGGTCATTGCTGTAGAGATATTAAAACAATGAGTTTCTCTGGTCATTAGCTGGCCTTCCTTGTATTATGCTGGTCATTGCTGTAGAGATATTAAAACAATGAGTTTCTCTGGTCATTAGCTGGCCTTCCTTGTATTATGCTGGTCATTGCTGTAGAGATATTAAAACAATGAGTTTCTCTGGTCATTAGCTGGCCTTCCTTGTATTATGCTGGTCATTGCTGTAGAGATATTAAAACAATGAGTTTCTCTGGTCATTAGCTGGCCTTCCTTGTATTATGCTGGTCATTGCTGTAGAGATATTAAAACAATGAGTTTCTCTGGTCATTAGCTGGCCTTCCTTGTATTATGCTGGTCATTGCTGTAGAGATATTAAAACAATGAGTTTCTCTGGTCATTAGCTGGCCTTCCTTGTATTATGCTGGTCATTGCTGTAGAGATATTAAAACAATGAGTTTCTCTGGTCATTAGCTGGCCTTCCTTGTATTATGCTGGTCATTGCTGTAGAGATATTAAAACAATGAGTTTCTCTGGTCATTAGCTGGCCTTCCTTGTATTATGCTGGTCATTGCTGTACAGATATTAAAACAATGAGTTTCTCTGGTCATTAGCTGGCCTTCCTTGTATTATGCTGGTCATTGCTGTAGAGATATTAAAACAATGAGTTTCTCTGGTCATTAGCTGGCCTTCCTTGTATTATGCTGGTCATTGCTGTAGAGATATTAAAACAATGAGTTTCTCTGGTCATTAGCTGGCCTTCCTTGTATTATGCTGGTCATTGCTGTAGAGATATTAAAACAATGAGTTTCTCTGGTCATTAGCTGGCCTTCCTTGTATTATGCTGGTCATTGCTGTAGAGATATTAAAACAATGAGTTTCTCTGGTCATTAGCTGGCCTTCCTTGTATTATGCTGGTCATTGCTGTAGAGATATTAAAACAATGAGTTTCTCTGGTCATTAGCTGGCCTTCCTTGTATTATGCTGGTCATTGCTGTACAGATATTAAAACAATGAGTTTCTCTGGTCATTAGCTGGCCTTCCTTGTATTATGCTGGTCATTGCTGTACAGATATTAAAACAATGAGTTTCTCTGGTCATTAGCTGGCCTTCCTTGTATTATGCTGGTCATTGCTGTAGAGATATTAAAACAATGAGTTTCTCTGGTCATTAGCTGGCCTTCCTTGTATTATGCTGGTCATTGCTGTAGAGATATTAAAACAATGAGTTTCTCTGGTCATTAGCTGGCCTTCCTTGTATTATGCTGGTCATTGCTGTAGAGATATTAAAACAATGAGTTTCTCTGGTCATTAGCTGGCCTTCCTTGTATTATGCTGGTCATTGCTGTAGAGATATTAAAACAATGAGTTTCTCTGGTCATTAGCTGGCCTTCCTTGTATTATGCTGGTCATTGCTGTAGAGATATTAAAACAATGAGTTTCTCTGGTCATTAGCTGGCCTTCCTTGTATTATGCTGGTCATTGCTGTAGAGATATTAAAACAATGAGTTTCTCTGGTCATTAGCTGGCCTTCCTTGTATTATGCTGGTCATTGCTGTAGAGATATTAAAACAATGAGTTTCTCTGGTCATTAGCTGGCCTTCCTTGTATTATGCTGGTCATTGCTGTAGAGATATTAAAACAATGAGTTTCTCTGGTCATTAGCTGGCCTTCCTTGTATTATGCTGGTCATTGCTGTAGAGATATTAAAACAATGAGTTTCTCTGGTCATTAGCTGGCCTTCCTTGTATTATGCTGGTCATTGCTGTACAGATATTAAAACAATGAGTTTCTCTGGTCATTAGCTGGCCTTCCTTGTATTATGCTGGTCATTGCTGTACAGATATTAAAACAATGAGTTTCTCTGGTCATTAGCTGGCCTTCCTTGTATTATGCTGGTCATTGCTGTAGAGATATTAAAACAATGAGTTTCTCTGGTCATTAGCTGGCCTTCCTTGTATTATGCTGGTCATTGCTGTACAGATATTAAAACAATGAGTTTCTCTGGTCATTAGCTGGCCTTCCTTGTATTATGCTGGTCATTGCTGTAGAGATATTAAAACAATGAGTTTCTCTGGTCATTAGCTGGCCTTCCTTGTATTATGCTGGTCATTGCTGTAGAGATATTAAAACAATGAGTTTCTCTGGTCATTAGCTGGCCTTCCTTGTATTATGCTGGTCATTGCTGTAGAGATATTAAAACAATGAGTTTCTCTGGTCATTAGCTGGCCTTCCTTGTATTATGCTGGTCATTGCTGTACAGATATTAAAACAATGAGTTTCTCTGGTCATTAGCTGGCCTTCCTTGTATTATGCTGGTCATTGCTGTAGAGATATTAAAACAATGAGTTTCTCTGGTCATTAGCTGGCCTTCCTTGTATTATGCTGGTCATTGCTGTAGAGATATTAAAACAATGAGTTTCTCTGGTCATTAGCTGGCCTTCCTTGTATTATGCTGGTCATTGCTGTAGAGATATTAAAACAATGAGTTTCTCTGGTCATTAGCTGGCCTTCCTTGTATTATGCTGGTCATTGCTGTAGAGATATTAAAACAATGAGTTTCTCTGGTCATTAGCTGGCCTTCCTTGTATTATGCTGGTCATTGCTGTAGAGATATTAAAACAATGAGTTTCTCTGGTCATTAGCTGGCCTTCCTTGTATTATGCTGGTCATTGCTGTAGAGATATTAAAACAATGAGTTTCTCTGGTCATTAGCTGGCCTTCCTTGTATTATGCTGGTCATTGCTGTAGAGATATTAAAACAATGAGTTTCTCTGGTCATTAGCTGGCCTTCCTTGTATTATGCTGGTCATTGCTGTAGAGATATTAAAACAATGAGTTTCTCTGGTCATTAGCTGGCCTTCCTTGTATTATGCTGGTCATTGCTGTAGAGATATTAAAACAATGAGTTTCTCTGGTCATTAGCTGGCCTTCCTTGTATTATGCTGGTCATTGCTGTAGAGATATTAAAACAATGAGTTTCTCTGGTCATTAGCTGGCCTTCCTTGTATTATGCTGGTCATTGCTGTAGAGATATTAAAACAATGAGTTTCTCTGGTCATTAGCTGGCCTTCCTTGTATTATGCTGGTCATTGCTGTAGAGATATTAAAACAATGAGTTTCTCTGGTCATTAGCTGGCCTTCCTTGTATTATGCTGGTCATTGCTGTAGAGATATTAAAACAATGAGTTTCTCTGGTCATTAGCTGGCCTTCCTTGTATTATGCTGGTCATTGCTGTAGAGATATTAAAACAATGAGTTTCTCTGGTCATTAGCTGGCCTTCCTTGTATTATGCTGGTCATTGCTGTAGAGATATTAAAACAATGAGTTTCTCTGGTCATTAGCTGGCCTTCCTTGTATTATGCTGGTCATTGCTGTAGAGATATTAAAACAATGAGTTTCTCTGGTCATTAGCTGGCCTTCCTTGTATTATGCTGGTCATTGCTGTAGAGATATTAAAACAATGAGTTTCTCTGGTCATTAGCTGGCCTTCCTTGTATTATGCTGGTCATTGCTGTAGAGATATTAAAACAATGAGTTTCTCTGGTCATTAGCTGGCCTTCCTTGTATTATGCTGGTCATTGCTGTAGAGATATTAAAACAATGAGTTTCTCTGGTCATTAGCTGGCCTTCCTTGTATTATGCTGGTCATTGCTGTAGAGATATTAAAACAATGAGTTTCTCTGGTCATTAGCTGGCCTTCCTTGTATTATGCTGGTCATTGCTGTAGAGATATTAAAACAATGAGTTTCTCTGGTCATTAGCTGGCCTTCCTTGTATTATGCTGGTCATTGCTGTAGAGATATTAAAACAATGAGTTTCTCTGGTCATTAGCTGGCCTTCCTTGTATTATGCTGGTCATTGCTGTAGAGATATTAAAACAATGAGTTTCTCTGGTCATTAGCTGGCCTTCCTTGTATTATGCTGGTCATTGCTGTAGAGATATTAAAACAATGAGTTTCTCTGGTCATTAGCTGGCCTTCCTTGTATTATGCTGGTCATTGCTGTAGAGATATTAAAACAATGAGTTTCTCTGGTCATTAGCTGGCCTTCCTTGTATTATGCTGGTCATTGCTGTAGAGATATTAAAACAATGAGTTTCTCTGGTCATTAGCTGGCCTTCCTTGTATTATGCTGGTCATTGCTGTAGAGATATTAAAACAATGAGTTTCTCTGGTCATTAGCTGGCCTTCCTTGTATTATGCTGGTCATTGCTGTAGAGATATTAAAACAATGAGTTTCTCTGGTCATTAGCTGGCCTTCCTTGTATTATGCTGGTCATTGCTGTAGAGATATTAAAACAATGAGTTTCTCTGGTCATTAGCTGGCCTTCCTTGTATTATGCTGGTCATTGCTGTAGAGATATTAAAACAATGAGTTTCTCTGGTCATTAGCTGGCCTTCCTTGTATTATGCTGGTCATTGCTGTAGAGATATTAAAACAATGAGTTTCTCTGGTCATTAGCTGGCCTTCCTTGTATTATGCTGGTCATTGCTGTAGAGATATTAAAACAATGAGTTTCTCTGGTCATTAGCTGGCCTTCCTTGTATTATGCTGGTCATTGCTGTAGAGATATTAAAACAATGAGTTTCTCTGGTCATTAGCTGGCCTTCCTTGTATTATGCTGGTCATTGCTGTAGAGATATTAAAACAATGAGTTTCTCTGGTCATTAGCTGGCCTTCCTTGTATTATGCTGGTCATTGCTGTAGAGATATTAAAACAATGAGTTTCTCTGGTCATTAGCTGGCCTTCCTTGTATTATGCTGGTCATTGCTGTAGAGATATTAAAACAATGAGTTTCTCTGGTCATTAGCTGGCCTTCCTTGTATTATGCTGGTCATTGCTGTAGAGATATTAAAACAATGAGTTTCTCTGGTCATTAGCTGGCCTTCCTTGTATTATGCTGGTCATTGCTGTAGAGATATTAAAACAATGAGTTTCTCTGGTCATTAGCTGGCCTTCCTTGTATTATGCTGGTCATTGCTGTAGAGATATTAAAACAATGAGTTTCTCTGGTCATTAGCTGGCCTTCCTTGTATTATGCTGGTCATTGCTGTAGAGATATTAAAACAATGAGTTTCTCTGGTCATTAGCTGGCCTTCCTTGTATTATGCTGGTCATTGCTGTAGAGATATTAAAACAATGAGTTTCTCTGGTCATTAGCTGGCCTTCCTTGTATTATGCTGGTCATTGCTGTAGAGATATTAAAACAATGAGTTTCTCTGGTCATTAGCTGGCCTTCCTTGTATTATGCTGGTCATTGCTGTAGAGATATTAAAACAATGAGTTTCTCTGGTCATTAGCTGGCCTTCCTTGTATTATGCTGGTCATTGCTGTAGAGATATTAAAACAATGAGTTTCTCTGGTCATTAGCTGGCCTTCCTTGTATTATGCTGGTCATTGCTGTAGAGATATTAAAACAATGAGTTTCTCTGGTCATTAGCTGGCCTTCCTTGTATTATGCTGGTCATTGCTGTAGAGATATTAAAACAATGAGTTTCTCTGGTCATTAGCTGGCCTTCCTTGTATTATGCTGGTCATTGCTGTAGAGATATTAAAACAATGAGTTTCTCTGGTCATTAGCTGGCCTTCCTTGTATTATGCTGGTCATTGCTGTAGAGATATTAAAACAATGAGTTTCTCTGGTCATTAGCTGGCCTTCCTTGTATTATGCTGGTCATTGCTGTAGAGATATTAAAACAATGAGTTTCTCTGGTCATTAGCTGGCCTTCCTTGTATTATGCTGGTCATTGCTGTAGAGATATTAAAACAATGAGTTTCTCTGGTCATTAGCTGGCCTTCCTTGTATTATGCTGGTCATTGCTGTAGAGATATTAAAACAATGAGTTTCTCTGGTCATTAGCTGGCCTTCCTTGTATTATGCTGGTCATTGCTGTAGAGATATTAAAACAATGAGTTTCTCTGGTCATTAGCTGGCCTTCCTTGTATTATGCTGGTCATTGCTGTAGAGATATTAAAACAATGAGTTTCTCTGGTCATTAGCTGGCCTTCCTTGTATTATGCTGGTCATTGCTGTAGAGATATTAAAACAATGAGTTTCTCTGGTCATTAGCTGGCCTTCCTTGTATTATGCTGGTCATTGCTGTAGAGATATTAAAACAATGAGTTTCTCTGGTCATTAGCTGGCCTTCCTTGTATTATCT